>NW_024070188.1:65172300-65335884 GCF_014754425.2 Oryx dammah
TATTTGATGAGTATTATAATATTTGATGAGTATTATAATATTTGATGAGTATTATAATATTTGATGAGTATTACAATATTTGGTGAGTTATTACAAGAAGTAAAATGAACTGAGAGTTTTTCTATATTCTTATATTTCTAAATTATTTTCAATAATATTATTTTTTAAACATTTGGTAAACACACTTCTAAACAATCTGAATGTTGTGTTACATTCCCATTATATTATTGTAGACATACTTCATGATCAAAATCAAGTTGTCTGCAAATATTGACAGTCTTATTTCTTCTTTGACAATTAACATACCATTTCTTTTTATTGCCATATTGTATGAGCTACAACCCTCAGTACAATGTTGAATAAAAGTGGTAGCTACAATAGTTATCTTGACTCAGTTTCAAGGGAAAACTTCCTATGTCTCACTGCTAAATATTCTATTGAATATAATAATTTTTGATAAACACATCAGATTAAATAATTTCATACTATTCCTCATTTGCTAATATGCATTTTAACCATAAATAAGTTTTAACTTATATAACATGATTTAAACATGAGATAACTTTATTATTTTTCTGCCTTTTCCTGATAAATGTGATAAATTACATTCTTTTATTAAATGTTAAAGTATCTATGCATTCCTAATATAAAATCAACATGGTAATTGTGACTTTTCCTAAATTTTGTACAATTAGATTGTATTTGTTAATTTTTATGGTTTCCTAGAGTTCATAATATGTATTTTAAAATGTTAGCAATCTTCAAATATTGTACAACTTTATAGATAATGTAAGAAGTATTATATGGTTTAATTTTCTCCCCAGTTGATTTATTGTTGCTATTCTATGTGCTTCAAAGTCCACAATAACTTATAATACTTCACATTGAATATTCAATATCATTTAATGAAAATAGTAAAAATATACAGTAACTAACTGTATGTATTATAGTTTCCATATAAGATCATTTTTGCTCTGTCTGAAGGACTTCTATAAATATTTTTATAATGCAGACATGATTATAGTGAATAATATTGTCATTGGTTGTTCCTGAAAAAAATAGTTCTCATTTTTAACATGTTTTATTTGGATATATTATTCAAGGTGAGTATTCCCTGGTGGCTCAGACAGTACAAGCCTCTGCCTACAATGAGGGAGACCTGGGTTCGATCCCTGGGTTGGGAAGATCCCCTGAAGAAGGAAATGGCAACCCACTCCTGTAATCTTGCCTGGAAAATCCCATGGAAGGAGGAACTTGGTATCCTACAGTCCATGGGGTCGCAAAGAGAGTCAGACAGGACTGAGCGACTTCACTTTCACTTTCATTCCTCCATACCTCCAGACTATAAAGAGGCTGCTCCACTCTCTCTGAATTCAAAGATTCAGGTAAGATGTATCCTGACATTCTTTTCTTTTTCCTCTCTATATAATGTATCTGTCTCTGTGCAACATTTTTCTATTTATTATTGTTTTAAATAATCATATTAAAACATGCTTTATGAATTTTACAATTCAACACATTTGAAAACTCTACAGCCATAATTTTTCAAATATACTTTCCCTTCCTCTCTCTTTTATCCACTTTAGGAATCAAGTTACATGTGTTTTAGACAACTGTATATTGCTCCAGGTGTCACTAGAGTTATTTACATTTTTTAAAATTTGTTTTTAAGAAATCTCTCTGCTTTATTTTAGAAAATTTCTATTGAGATGGGTTTAACCTCATTGAATTTTTCTACTCCAGATACAGTCTACAGTTAATTTCATTCAGGTTATATTTTATTTAAGTCATTCTAACTTTCATCTCTAGAAGTTTAATTAAGACCTTTTGAATATCTTCCCTTTCTCTCCTTAACATGGTTCTTCTATATCTTCTAGAAAATAGCAGGCATATTTATAACAACAATATTAATACTTTGCTGTGAATGTCATCATCTCTGAATTTCCTTGGTCTATTTCTATTTATTGATTTTTCTCCTTTTTTACAAGATTTCTTATTTTTTTTAAATTGGACTCCTAACATAAGAATTTTATGTTTGGGTTCTGGATTTTCTTATACTTCTTTAAATAATTTTAGACAGTTTATGGCTCAAATTTAAATTTCTTGAGCATATTTGTCTTGCTCTTAAGCTTTCTTATGGAGAAGGAAATGGCAAGCCACTCCAGTATTCTTGTCTGGAGAATTCCCATGGACAGAGGAGCCTGACAGGCTACAGTCCATGGGGTTGCAAGAGCTGGACATGACTTAGTGACTAAACCACAACCACCAAGGTTTCTTAGGAAAGTGTTTATTCTATGGTACTTTAGATTCACTAGTAATTATATTCTCTGAAAATTCTACTTGATTTTCCATGGGTTAGAAAGTCTTTCTACCATAGCTGGAAGAAACACAATCTATTCATGCTGTGCTGTGCTTAGTCACTCAGTTGTGTTTGACTCTTCGCAACCCCATGGACTGTAGCCCACCAGGCTCCTCTGTCCATGGGGGTTCTCCAGGCAAGAATACTGGAGTGGGTTGCCATGCCCTCCTCCAGGGGATCTTCCCAACTCAGGGATCAAACCCAGGTCTCTTGCACTGCAGACGGATTCTTTACCATATGAGCCACCAGGGAAGCTCAAGAATATTGGAGTGGGTAGTCTATATCGCTTCTCCAGGGGATCTTCCCAACACAGGAATCAAACTGGGGTCTTCTCCATTGCAGGCAGATTCTTTACCAGCTGAGCTACCAGGGAAGCTAGAAATTATTCAACCAGCCATTTTCTGGTGATAATTTATCTGACCCTACCCTATGCATGTATAGATCAGTATTTGTATAAACACTTGATAGAATTCTTCTAGAAAATCTCTGTCCCTTTTATTCTTGGCAGCTCCCTCTTTTCTGGGGAGACTTTAGAAATCCTGCTCATGTTGGCCTTCCTAAAATCTATGCTCTGTTCATTTTGACCATTCAGTTCTTTATTTTCTCCTTTCCTGAAATGTGGTCTGGAAACTTTGTCCAGTTAACAAACTGAAGCAATTATTTGACTTACCAGGTTTTCTTTTGTTTCAGGAACATAGACATGGACTCCCTGTTGTCTAAATACTATAGAAGTTTGCTTCATATCTTGCCTAATTTCTTCTAGTACTTGATTGATAAGAGAATAAATGTAGCATTGATTGGATCTTAAATTGAATGCTTGTTATTGTTATTATAGATTTTTGTAATTCAATAAAAGCAATTAAGGTAACACATAAGAATTTTTCTGTAAGAATTATTCTGGCTACATTTAATATATTTTATATATTTGCTTTTATAATCAATAATTGTTTTAAATTTTCATTTTTTCTTAATCTTCGAATTTAATTTTACTATAAAAACTTGCCAACATTCCTTATTGCAAAAGAAGGTTTTAATCTGCTGATTTTATTACCAACCTCACTATTCCACACTATGTCTACAAACTTAGGTTATCATTCACCACTGAAATTTCTATTGATATATTATTACTGTTTCTAATATATATATATATCAGTAGAAACAGTGTCAGACTTTATTTTTTTGGGCTCCAAAATCACTGTAGATGGTGACTGCAGCCATGAAATTAAAAGACGCTTACTCCTTGGAAGAAAAGTTATGACTAACCTAGATAGTATATTCAAAAGCAGAGACATTACTTTGCCGACTAAGGTCCGTCTAGTCAAGGATATGGTTTTTCCTGTGGTCATGTATGGATGTGAGAGTTGGACTGTGAAGAAGGCTGAGCACCAAAGAATTGATGCGTTTGAACTGTGGTGTTGGAGAAGACTCTTGAGAGTCCCTTGGACTGCAAAGAGATCCAACCAGTCCATTCTGAAGATCAACCCTGGGATTTCTTTGGAAGGAATGATGCTAAAGCTGAAGCTCCAGTACTTTGGACACCTCATGCGAAGAGTTGACTCATTGGAAAAGACTCTGATGCTGGGAGAACATCAGAGTCTTGGGGGCAGGAGGAGAAGGGGATGACCCAGGATGAGATGGCTGGACGGCATCATAGACTCGATGGATGTGAGTCTGAACGAACTCCGGGAGATGGTGATGGACAGGGAGGCCTGGCGTGCTGCGATTCATGGGGTCGCAAAGAGTCGGACACGACTGAGCGACTGAACTGAACTGAACTGATAATATTACTTGTTATATATTTAGGGGCTTCCCTGATGGCTCAGACAGTGACGAATCTGCCTGTGATGCGGAAGACCTGGGTTAGATCCCTGGATCAGGAACATTCTCTGGAGAAGGGAATGACTACATCATTGTCCAAAACCATAACATAGTGGTCTTTTTAAAAATTAATATTCATCTATGTGTCTAATTTATCATGACTCAATACCATTCAAAATGCTGAAAAATAAAATTATTTTCAAAAAGACAAAATTGTAAAATTCATTTAAAAATGGTAGATACAATAATATTACAGGTATTTGGTTAGAAAAAAATTTTAAATTTTTTCTGTTTACTTTCAATTTCTATATGTATTGTACCATGAAATATTTGCACAATGTATAGTGGCCATGCCATGCAGTGCTTAGTCACTCAGTCGTGTCCAACTCTTTGTGACCCCATGGACTGTAGCCTGCCAGTCTCTTCTGTCCATGGAATTCTCCAGGTAAGAATGCTGGAGTGGGTTGCCATGCCCTCTTCCAGGGGATCTTCCCAAACCAGGAATTGAACCCAGGTCTGCCACATTGCAGGCAGATTCTTTACGGTCTGAGCCACCAGGAAAGCCCATGAACACTGGAGTGGGTAGCCTCTCCCTTCTCTAGGGGATCTTCCAATCCAGGGATCAAACCAGGGTCTTCCACACTACGGATGTATTCTTTACCAGCTGAGCTACCAGGGAAGCTCAATGTATAGTGGCCCAGGTCAATAATTCACATTTTGAGTTGCTGTGCTCTAGGGTTCATATGTCTGTGTATTAGGCTAGTGGTGGTGGTAGCA
The DNA here is from genome assembly GCF_014754425.2 of Oryx dammah. NCBI lineage: Eukaryota > Metazoa > Chordata > Mammalia > Artiodactyla > Bovidae > Oryx > Oryx dammah. The sequence goes on from NW_024070188.1 coordinate 65,177,255, forward strand.
GTATTGTATTGTGATACTAACAGAATAATCAACTGGAATAAATATCTTCTATACTCTTTAATGTGTGAATGCTTAATTATCTATGAGTCTTGACTCTGTCCTATTGGTTAGTGAGTCAAATACTTTACAGAGCTTCTGATAAGTCCAAAAAAAAAAAAAAAGAATAGCACATTTTCTCATTTAAGTTACCTCAGTTTTTATGAAATAAAACCAAATTTTGCTTAAAAATTGCATTGTTACAATCTGAATAATCTGACTGCTCTTTTATGTTACTTAATACTGTTCTAGCTTATGAAAAAAATGGAAATGTACCTGTTGGTATATATAGTTCTTCACTGGAAATTGGAAATTTTACTGAAATCACATTATTGAGAAAAACAAGCATTTGAACCACAAATTGTGTTCTCCACATCTAAACTTATCAAAATAATGTAGTATTCTATCGTTGACCTTGAAAAAATAAATACCAAGCTTAATTAGAAGAGTTCATAGTAGAAGAAAAGATCATAGCAAAATATACTTATGACAATAAGAAAACAAAACAAATAATGCTATCTATATCCTATATTACTGAGCCCTCTGTAGAATTTCCAAGTAAAATACAAGATTCCACTTAAATCTGAAACTCAGGAAAAATAACAAGTAATTTTTAGCATAGGTATATTGCATGCAATATATTTATTTGCTAAAGCTGTTAACTGTCCTTCATTTTGCCTTATTCATTTTTAGAGATGATGACTGTTAAGAGTCAAAATTCTAGAAGAATTTTGTCACTGATGACAGAGAACATGCAGTTTCTAATAAAAAGCTTTCAAGTACTCTCTCCCTATCACATCAAATAGAAGGGGTGGAATCTTTTAGCTGGTACAAGTCCAAAATGTTGGGGATATCAACTTGAGTTGACTTTATCATGGAGATGCTGAAAACATAAATACCAAGGGCCTTATAGACTTGAGTGCACATGCAGCAGACTTTCTAAGCTAGGAATACAGTTTTGCTGTATTGAGTTCCCTAGTTTCAGGTGATGACTATTGCCATGGCCTGACCTAGTTTACTCTGACTTCTATCAAAATGTTTACTTTCAAAGTGAGACCTTTGTGGTCATTCAAGATAAACAGTATTACTTCTAGATTAAATTAGATAAAGAAGTAAATTATCATAAAATTCTGCCATGCTTTTACAAGAATTTAAATCTAGTTTTAGCCATTTTATTGATGTTAATATAATCCTATAGGTAATGTTTTTAGGAGGATTTGGCAAAAAATGAATAAGCCAATATCTTTAAGCTTTTTAAAATAATTTCTCTGAAATTGAATTTGCACACTCTACTGCCATAAATTATAAGACAGACTTCTAATTCCTTTCCAAGTAGATAAGTCATAATATGTCTGGTTTTTTGAAGCATGTGACTGGTTGTCTAAAGAGACTATCTAAGATAGGTTGCAAATAAGGGCCATCATCATGGAAGAAGAACCACTGTCATTCTTTTCCTTTGGAAATGTCCTCTTCTTATTGTCATTATGTTGTTTATCTAAAGATTTTATGACATTTTATGGCATTATGTGACATTTTATGACATCTTATAACAGCTATCAGTATACCATTTATGATAATATGTTTTCCTTCTAAAGAAATTGGTCCTTAGGATATGAAGAAATAATCTGAATCCATCTGACTTTCATAAAAGGAATAGATTTATTATCTAAGTGGTAAGTGATTATCTTAGTAAGTGACAGGTTAGCAGAAAATACAGTGGTGGAATCAATGAGATGTGGTGGCTAATGAGAATACTAATGACAAGATTGGTTCACTGTTGAGCCATAGAAATAAAACTCTTTATAATTCCTCAATAGTTTCATTTGTAATAAATCCACAAAGGAAGCAATATTGGTTTTGTCAGTCATAGTAGACCTTCTCAGTTCTCTCCTTACATATTAATCTTCGGAGAGCTTTTTTCTTAATAAACGTGTTTGGGCCCTTCACACAGAAATTCCAATTCTATACACTCGCTCAGTGTCTGACTTTTTAAAGGTTTCACTGGTGATTTTCATAAACATATTAATCCTGCTAGAAATTCTTTGCAGTTTGCTTGATATATGATATGACACGTCCTAAGTTTGTTGAACTGGAATATGCCAAGCATATGCTTTGCTAAAAAGAAATTTAGGAGCATATAAGTGAGATGGGTTTTCTCTTACCTATACCTGAAACCATTTCCAAAACATACTCAGAAAGCAAAGAGAAAATGAAGAGGAAATTTAAAGAATATGGAAATAAAGTTGAAGAGACTGGAAGAAATACAAAAAGGTACACCAAATTGCCATTCTTCTGAACACACTGTTTCTGGAAAGTGCCAGGAGTAATATCAGACTCCAGTTAGAAAGTTGTGCATGTAGCTATCATTATTACAGAACTTAGAGCTATCATGTAGCTATCATTATTACAGAACACAGAGAATAATGGCTGTTGAATCATAGTTCCTATATATTACACTTTGAATATTTTATGTTATTCTTTAATTTTACCTCTCTTTGTTATATATCCAGATTAGTGTCTCTACAGTTTTGTGTACTGACTGAGCCATTTTTCATTTAACTAATAAAAAAAAGACACTTTAACAATAAACAATGTAATTGATAAATAGTATGTCTTGTTTCGTTCCACAGAAGCTTCATAGAATAAGTAGAATTTATAAAATCATAAAGAAAACTAAATGTTAAAGTCTCTTTCATAATAGGTACATTAAAATACTATGTTTGCACATAGTTAATTGGATCAACACACTTTAGTGATCAACTGTTACTACTGTAAGGGCTTCCACGGTGACTCAAATGGTAAAGAATCTGCCTGCCAGTACAGGAGATCCGAGTTTGATCTCTGGGTCAGGAAGATCCCCTGGAGAAGGGAATGGCTACCCACTCCACTCTTCTTGCCTGTGGAATAATATGGACAGAGGAGCCTGGTGCACTGCAGTCTGTGAGGTCACAAAGGGTCAGACACGACTGAGCGGCTAACAGTCACTGAACCATTATCACTGTGAAGGGGCAAAAACTCCATTTTTAAAATAAGTGTAAAAAATAATTTTCATTACTTGGATTCTGAGAATAATTCTCCATATTTACTTATATAGAAGAATATATACAGGCTTCCCTGGTGGCTCAGATGGTAGGGAGACTGACAAGTTCACTTGTTCACTTTCAAAATAATGGAAATTAATTCTATGGAACATTTTTAATTGGCCACGAGGTCATTGTTTTAAAAAGCATATATCTTTCAACTGATAACTTCTGGCTAAAGTAAGTATGCTATTCATTGTACTTCGAAAGTATGTCTGTTAGAATAATATTTTGACCATAATAAATTGTGAAGATTACATATTATTTATCTAAGAGTTTACATACCTTATTTTACCAAATCAATGTTTAATTTTCCCATATAATCTTTATGATTAACCCAGTTAGATATTATTCAAAAGACATTCATGAAACTGTCAAAAGTCATAAAAATATTAAACATTGGGTTACTCTTTTTTCATTGCTATTCAGTATTTATGCTCAGACTTCATTTGATATTAGTGGTCATCTGTATAAATTAAAGTCTGCCCATCCACATTATCTAAGCCATGGGTCATTTTCATTTCTAATTGTGAAACTTCCTACATACTAGTTTACTCATCTTATACACTGATCACTTATTATTTCCCTCAAATAAAGCTTTTTTAAATAACAGTTTCTAGATTTCCATTTTTCTGATGGTTCTAAATTCAAAAATACATTTTATACACAGAGATTTTGGTAGTATAAGCAACATAAAAATTTCTTTATGACTTGTACCTGAGAAGACACCATAGATAGAATCTTTAATAATAACGATAAACCGATTTTATGGAATGTAAATCAATCATGATTTACCAAATATTTTCCTATACATTGTTATATATGTTTCTTTAAAAAATTATTTTCCCATAAACACAAGCTGGAGAGAAATATCAATAACCTCAGATATGCAGATGACATCAGCCTTATGGCAGGAAGTGAAGAAGAACTAAAGAGCCTCTTGATGAAAGTGAAAGAAGAAAGTGAAAAAGTTGGCTTAAAGCTCAACATTCAGAAAACTAAGATCATGGCATCTGGTCCCATCACTTCATGGCAAATAGATGGGGAAACAGTGGAAACAGTGGCTGACATTATTTTTTTGGGTTCCAAAATCGCTGAAGATGGAGATTGCAGCCATGAAATTAAAAGTCGCGTACTCCTTGAAAGGAAAGTTATGACCAACCTAGACAGCATGTTAAAAAGCAGAGATATTACTTGCCAACAAAAGTCCTACTAGTCAAGGCTATGGTTTTTCCAGTAGTTATGTATGGATGTGAGAGTTGGACTGTGAGGAAAGCTGAGCGGTGAAGAATTGATGCTTTTGAACTGTGGTGTTGGAGCAGACTCCTGAGAGTCCCTTGGACTGCAAGGAGATCCAACCAGTCCATCCTGAAGGAGATCAGCCCTGGGATTTCTTTGGAAGGAGTGATGCTAAAGCTGAAACTCCAGTACTTTGGCCACCTCATGTGAAGAGTTGACTCATTTGAAAAGACCCTGATGCTGGAGAAGATTGAGGGCAAGAGGAGAAGGGGACAATAGAAGATGAGATGGCTGGATGGCATCACTGACTCAATGGACATCGGTTTGGGTAAACTCTGGGAGTTGGTGATGGACAGGGAGGCCTGGTATGCTACTGTTCATGGGGTCGCAAAGAGTCGGACACGACTGAGTGACCAAAGTGAACTGAAGTCTCAGTGGTGTGACCATAGAGTTAGACATGTATAGAATAAATCATTTTAATTTCCAGGTGTTAGCAGCAAGAAACAGTTGCAAAGTCTATTGCTAAAATACAAGCTTTTAAACCACTACTCTCTTTGTCAAACTGGAGCATTTTATCCACTCAGCTTAAGATAACAGCTTATATTAATTATTCTTTTTATATTCCCTATTATGTTTCACATTTAGCAAGACTGACTGTGGGTGGATAAAGATGAAGAGAAAATTTTTTCATTTTTACAATTCTGAGATTTTATTTCAAATATCTGAATCTACTGGTAAGATTTTTTAAGTTTTATGGACACTGTTTTTAAGACTTTTTTGAAAGATTCTTCAAATGTTAATTCATGTTATTTAAATATTAATAAAGATATTCCCACCTTTATATTCATAATGCTATGCTTTTGCTAGGATGGGAACTCTTCATAATTTATTCCCACTCCCCTATCTTCTTGATTATCATACTTGAATAATCTCTGCCAAAATAAGTATCAACATTTAGAGGTAATATAAATGTATACTAATCCTTTAAGTTAAACTTAGCTAACAGACTGTACTTTCTACAAGACAATTTGTGTTTATGCTCAGATAACATACTTTACTGGCAAACATAATCATTCATTGGTCTATTTTCCAGCTATAAAATAGGTGTGTATATTTTTAAGCTGAATGTAATAAATGGATTTCATAGGTACATGAAAGTAAAATAAGCATCTGCAAGAGAGCTTTTACCTAGTATATATTTCAACCATTCAAGGTTCAATTTGTTAAATTTTTTATATGTACATTCCAACATTCCAATATTACAAGTAATATTAGAAGCTATGATTAGAAACAAGCCTGGGGGAGTGGATGAATCATGAGGTTGCTAATAGGATATTAAGTCTTTCACATCTACATAGTCATTTGGTTGAAATCTAGGCAACATTAATAGGGTACCATCTTATGATTTTCCAAATGAAATGACTGTATTATGAGACCTAGTACTATTGAACAGAGGGCTACAAAGTACTTTATATTGACCAAGTAGTTCATTTTATATCTACTCATGATCATCCACAATTACTCTCTAAAAGATCAATAAATATTATTAATTAGTATGTAATGTGAGATAGTTTGTGTGATGTAAATATCAGGTTACAATGTATTAGACACTTAAATATCCTGTGATATAAGCATATTTGGGGAGATATGAGCATATTTTCTTTGAACATCCTGTTATATAATACCATGGAGGTAAAGGCCAAATATAGTAAATATAATGACACTAAAGAGAGCAGTGAAGTTATCGATAACTTTATATACATATTTCTCCAACATGTTTTGTGATCTTAAATATAAACAATGACAAAATAATGCTTATTACATCTGAAACTAGTCCTATGACAAAAATGTAATTTAAGCTAGGGTTACAATTACAGGTCTTTCTAGAAATTTTCAGCTAGAATTTAGAGAGAGACTTGGTGTAATATGTGTGAATAGAAAGCATAATTAAAGTGTATTATTTTGATTTTATTTCACATTTAAAAAATTTCTTTCTTATCCCTTCAATCTTACATCTTATAATTGTTCCAACATGATCTTGGTACAAAGTATAAAACACTTTAAAAGATAAATCCTTTTCAATGTACTTCGTGGCATTAAGAACATGAAGAGTTCTCTAATTAATTAATTTACTAGTAATTATCTTCTATGAAGAAATTTGCCAGTGGCTGGATTGGGATCATAACCAAAGTGATGTAATGAATTTCCATGAACCATACATGAATATTAGCTTCACTACTTCATAGTAAGTTTCCAAACTTGTTTTATATCCAAAAATACCTCGAAGATTTGGAAGCCCTATTTGACAATTCGTGTTCACTAAGCAATAATGCTCAAGTGAGAGTAGGAATGTGGCACATATCAAAATCATTTGTAAGTGGGAGTAAGATTGCCTCATATGTCATTTCATTTTATAGCATCACTATTTCTAGAAATACCCCTGATGTTACAAATCAGGAGGATTCTTGAAGTTACTCTTCTAAGGAATTTCTACTTATGTGACTCTGACATTTATTTATTCATTCAAAAAAATGTTAGTACCTTATGTTTCAAGTACCATGCTATCAATTTGGAACACAAAGACTAATTAACACAAGATGCACCTTATAGACTGTAGGAAAGTGATACTTGTGAATGAATAACCAATGCTATGTTTTGTAGAGTGATAATCAGAAGGTCTAGGGATTGAGGAAAGCTTTTCAGAGGAAGCAACTTTTAAGTTGAACTCTAAACAAGGAGTGACTTAATTAAAAAAAAAAAAAACAACCAGCATAATACATACCCTAAGAAGATAAGGAAAAAAACTGAAAAGGCAGCAAAGAATGAGAGAGTATGACAATTTCACAAATTACAGCTAATTTCATGCCTCTGTAATTTCTGGAGAATGTGATTGTTAAGAATACAAGACTAAAATGATTAGCTGGGCAGAACATCCCTACCCATGCAAATATGAACACATTAGGCCTAGAACTGGGTTGAGAAATTGTATGATTCAGATACAGCTAGGAGTTTAAGGACTGCTTGAAATTCAAAACATAGGAACCACTCCTATTTGTTAAGGAAGCTCAATAAATTATATTAACTCAGAGAATGTGTTAAAATAAGAATAATTCTTTCATTTAAGAACCTCATATGGAAACTCATTAAAATAAAATATAAGAAAGTATATATAATTATCATGGGAACAGACAGGCATGCAACCTAATTTATTTTGCGGCGGAAGTCACAGTCGTCTTCTGAGAAGCAACACATGATGTGAGTCCATAGGATAAGTAAAAGTCAGTGAGGCAGAAGAAACGGATAGGATATGGAGTCATTGCAAGTAGAAACAGCAATGTGAGAAAAGGTAGACATCTTATAGGTGAGGTAGCATGCCTTAGTTTTTAAGTCACCACAGTTTGGTGACTTAAAACAACATATATTATCCCAGTTTTTAGGGGTCAGAGGTCTAGGCATCCTTCAGCTGAGACTTCTGTTCTGTGTACCACAAGGCTACAGGGTAAATCTTTACTGGACTGCGTTCCTTTCAGAGCTCAAGGATCTCTTCCAAACACATTTGGTTGTTGGCAGAATTCATTTCCTTTCAGTTATAGGTCTGAGAGACCTGTTTTCTGTTGACTGTCAACGAGGGGTCTTGGCTTCTAAAGTGAAAGTCAAAGTGTTACAAGCTCAGTAGTCTCTGATTCTTTGTGATGCCATGGACAGCAGCCCACCAGTCTCCTGTCCATGGAATTCTCCAGGCAAGAATACTGAAGTGGGATGCCATTTGCTTTTCCAGAGGAGGTTCCTTACCCAGGGATTGAACCAGGGGTCTCTGCATTACACTTGGATTCTTTATCATATGAGCCACTAGAGAAGCTAGTTCAGGTCAGTTCAGTCACTCAGTCATGTCTGACTCTATGCGACCCCATGAACTGCAGCACACAAGGCCTCCGTGTCCATCACCAACTCCCAGAGTTTACCCACTAATGCCATTGAGTTGATGATGCCATCCAACCATCCCATCCTCTCTTGGTTCTGACTATTTCCTCCTTCAACCTTCCCTAGCATCAGGGTCTTTTACAAGGAGTCAGTTCTTTGCATCAGGTGGCCAAAGTATTGGAGATTCAGCTTCAACATCAGTCCTTCCAATGAACATTCAGGACTGATCTCCTTTAGGATGGACTGGTTGGATCTCCTTGCAGTCCAAATGACTCTCAAGAGTCTTCTCCAACATCACAGTTCAAAAGCATCCATTCTTTGGCACTCAGCTATCTTTATAGTCCAACTCTCACATCCATACATGACTACTGGAAAAACCATAGCTTTCTCTAGATAGACTTTTGTTGGCAAAGTAATGTCTCTGCTTTTTAATATGCTGTCTAAGTTGGTCATAACTTTCCTTCCCAGGAGGAAATGTCTTTTAATTTCATGGCTGCAGTCACCATCTGCAGTGATTTTGGAGCCCCCCAAAAATAAAGTCAGCCACTGTTTCTACTGTTTCCCCATCTATTTTCTATGAAGTAATGGGACTGGATGCCATGATCTTAGTTTTCTAAATGTTGAATTTTAAGCCAGCTTTTTTACTCTCCTCTTTCACTTTCATCCAGAGGCTCTTTAGTTCCTCTTCACTTTCTGCCATAAGGGTGGTGTCATCTGCATATCTGAGGTTATTGATATTTCTCCCAGCAATCTTGATTCTAGCTTGTGCTTCCTCCAGCCCAGCATTTCTCATGATGTACTCTGCATATAAGTTAAATAAGCAGGGCGACAATATACAGCCTTGAGGTACTCCTTTTCCTACTTGATACCAGTCGGTTGTTCATGTTCAGTTCTAACTGTTGCTTCCTGACCTGCGTATAGGTTTCTCAAGAGGCAGGTCAGGTGGTCTGGTATTCCCATCTCAGAATTTTCCAGTTTCTTGTGATCCGCAGTCAAAGGATTTGGCATAGTCAATAAAGCAGAAATAGATGTTTTTCTGGAACTCTCTTGCTTTTACGATGATCCAGCAGATGTTGGCAATTTGATCTCTGGTTCCTCTGCCTTTTCTAAAACCAGCTTGAACATAGAGAAGTTCACAGTTCACGTATTGCTGAAGCCTGGCTTGGAGAATTTTGAGCAGTACTTTACTAGCATGTGAGATGAGTGCAATTGTGTGGTAGTTTGGGCATTGTTTGGCATTTCCTTTCTTTGGGATTGGAATGAAAATGGACTTTTTCCAGTCTGTGGCCATTGCTGAGTTTTCCAAAATTGTTGACATATTGCTGCTGCTGCTGCTGCTGCTAAGTCACTTCAGTTGTGTCAGACTCTGTGCAACCTCATGGACGGCAGCCCACCAGGCTCCCCCGTCCCTGGGATTCTCAAGGCAAGAACAGTGGAGTGGGTTGCCATGTCCTTCTCCAATGCATGAAAGTGAAAAGTGAAAGTGAAGTCGCTCAGTCGTGTCCGACTCCTAGCAACCCCTTGGACTGCAGCCTACCAGGCTCCTCCGTCCATGGGATTTCCAGGCAAGAGTATTGGAGTTGGGTGCCATTGCCTTCTCCGGTTGACATATTGAGTGCAGCACTTTCACAGCATCATCTTTTAGGATTTGAAATAGCTCAACTGGAATTCCATCACCTCCACTAGCTTTGTTTTTAGTGATGCTTCCTAGGGCCCACTTGACTTCACATTCCTGGATATCTGGCTCTAGGTGAGTTATCATACCTTTGTGATTATCTGGGTAGTGAAGATCTTTTTTGTACAGTTCTTCTGTGTATTATTGTCACATTTTCTTAATATATTCTGCTTCTGTTAGGTCATATCATTTCTGTCCTTTATTAAGCCCATCTTTGCATGAAATGTTCCCTATGTATGTCTAATTTTCTTGAAGACTTAAATCAAATGTTGAAGACCTAAATCAAATCACTTATGGTTATATAGTGGAAGTGGTAAATGGATTTAAGGGACTAGATCTGATAGGCAGAGGGTCTGATGAACTATGGATGGAGATTCATGACATTGTATAGGAGACAGGTATCAAGACCATCCCCAAGAAAAAGAAATGCAAAAAAGCAAAATGGCTGTCTGATGAGGCCTTACAAATAGCTGTGAAAAGAAGAGAAGTGAAAAACAAAGAGAAAAAGAAAGATATACCCATTTGAATGCAGAGTTCCAAAGAATAGCAAGGAGAGATAAGAAACCATTCCTCAGTGATCAGTGTAAGGAAATAGAGGAAAATGGGAAAAACTAGAGGTCTCTTCAAGAAAATTAGAGATACCAAGGGAACATTTCATGCAAAGAGAAGCTAGGAGCCCCCCACTTCATTGTTGTGTGGCCTTCCCACAGAGCCTCGCTTACAATATGGAACCTGACTTCTTCTAACTCTGTAGAAGAATCTCTTGCTTTTTGCTGCTAATCATTAGAATGGCATCCTATTACCTTTGTCATATTTTTTGGCTGGACACTAATCATAGGCTCTGCGCACAAACAAGGAGAGAGAATAATACAAGAATTTAACTCATTTGGGGTTTAGCTTAGAAGTCTGTCTACCACAGACTTTCTGGAATATAACAATGAGTTGCTTCTATATTTTTGAGATTAGTTGTTTGTCAGTTGCTTCATTTGCTATTATTTTCTCCCATTCTTAAGGCTGTGTGTATGGCAAAACCAATACAGTATTGTAAAGTAAAATAAAGTAAAATTAAAAAAAAAGAAATATAACCAAAGTTTTGAGAAGACAGACTTGAATTAGAGGGAACAAATAGAGGCAAATGTAAAACAAAAGAGAACAGGAAATATTCTAGGGCATTTTCATGCACAAAGAAAAGCGTTTAGCGGTACATATTATCAGGGCTTTCCTTATAGCTTAACTGGTAAAGAATCCACCTGTAATGCAGGAGACCTGGGTTTGATCCCTGAGTTGGCAAGATCCCCTGGAGAAGGAAAAGGCTACCCACTCCAGTATTCTGGCCTGGAGAAGTCCCTGGACTATATAGTCCATGGGGTCACAAAGAGTCGGACATGACTAAGCAACTTTCATTTACACATACTATCAAGATATTTAGGCACAGAATCTAGCCTACAGAACTTACTGGCATACTGATTAATAAGAAGATAAGTTTGGTCTCTCTCCTCCACACCTATGCAGGTTTGGAGTTGTTTCATTGCTAAGTCATGTCCGACACTTTTGTGACCCTGTGGAATATAGCCCACCAGGCTCCTCTTTCCATGGAATTTCCCAGGCAAGAATACTGGAGTGGGTTGCCATCCTTCCCCAACCAGGAATAGAACCTGTGTTTCTTGCATTGGCAGGAGGATTCTGTTCTGCTGAGTCACCAGGGAACCCCCTATGCAAGTTTAGTGACTGGATATCTGGATACTTTCTGTAACCACAGTTTATAAATGTACTGTAAATTTTTCATTTCTGTTGAATATTCAAACCATTGATGATAGATAATATTACTCATTAATTAAATATAGGTGTTCCATACCATACTTAGCACTGTACTTAATCTAAGTTTATCATATTGACATTTTTCACATAGATTTGCTTTTAGCATTCACATTTGCTGAAGGAATATGAAAAACATATTCATGTTGTTTGCAGCAAAACACTTAGTGCCATATAATGTAGATCAAAGGGGAGTATTCGAAGTGGATGGAAATAATTAAAATTAATTTAGTAAGAAAGGGCAAAAATTTTCTTACAATAGTTTCTCATCAATATCCTAATAAAAACATTAATAGAAAAAAATCTTCAGACAATAGGAGGGGATTTTACTACTATTTGAATAGTAGACAAAAATAATATTAGACAAAACTGAAAATGTAATAGCATTAATGAAGTTAAAATCAATAACTTTGATTCCCATCTTGTCCAAAAGTCTCCCAGCTATTTTATTAAATATATCAATTATTAAATAAACAAAATTTAAAGATAACTTTTTATATCTAGTCTCTAGGTTAACATTTTTTTTTCTCAAAGACAAAAAGTACTTTTCAATTTTCCACTAGGGTATGATATAAAGAAATTACTTTCATTTGTTTAAAAAAATGAAAAGCTAGTCTCTCTGATCCTGCATACCAAGCTCTAGCAAATGTTCTCAACTGTCTATGCTGTGATTATTTCATATTTTCCTATAGAAACTACCCTCACTGTTTTCTTTTGGCTAGTTCAATCACTAAGGTCAATTCATGTTAAGTGCCCCACCCTACTTTCTTAAAAATACCTCTTAATTCTTCTTTTATAAAATATTAATGATTTGAGAGTAGCTACAAGTACAGAATCATTAAAAAATCATAATTTGTGATATAAGGTGCATGCTTTACTTCACTGAGTCTTTACAGTCCGGCTTTTATCAATATTTTCATCACTTCTTTCCACTGGTCAAGGGTCTGAAGCATAAGATTTGGCACTTTGCATATTGCAAAATAAGAATTTCATTCTATGTGTATTTATCAAGAGTCTATTCCAAGTGCTTCCAAAACCCCATTTTTGGCCAAACGATAACTTTGAATAAATTATAAGAGTACCAGTGCTAGGGCTGACCAAGCATGGGCTGTGGTCTCTGAAACCCAAAAGCTGATCATTTCTGGTTCAACCCTATAGGTGTGGCCAAACCCAAGAGGTTGTCATTTTCTATGTAAGACACCACATTAAAGTTTTGGCAAGCATTGTTCCCAGTTTAAAGAATATCACTGTGAGATACATAGACAAAACATTGGGCTTTATAGCATTTAGATTCTAGAAGAGGGAAGCAGAGGATGAAATTATTTGATATTATCACTGACTCAATGGACATGAATTTTAGCAAACTGTGAGATAGTGAAGAAGAGGCAAGCCTGGTGTGCTGCAGTCCATGGGGTCCCAAAGAGTCATACATGACTTAGTAACTGAACAACAACAGGGTAACATAATTTTGAAAAGTAAATAAAAATACATCAGAAATACACAGAAAGTATACTGAAAATGCAAGCTCTAATATTGTTAAGCATTAAGAAGAAAATACAACAAGGGAATATAATATATAGATGAATATGCCTATATCTACTTGAGAAACTAGCCAATGAAAGCTTGTTTGTGAAAATGTTTTATAAATTGAGACTAGAACAACATGAAAGAGCTAGTCATCTGAAAATCTGGGAAAAGAATGTGCTAACCCCAGAGAATAGCAAGAAGAAACACAAGCAAGGAACTGCGTTGATTGAAATTAAAGTATTCTACTTTATTAAGTGCAGTTCAGTTCAGTTCAGTTGCTCAGTCGTGTCCGACTCTTTGCGACCCCATGAATCGCAGCATGCCAGGCCTCCCTGTCCATTACCAACTCTCGGAGTTCACTCAGACTCACATCCATTGAGTCAGTAACGCCATCCAGCCATCTCATCCTCTGTTGTCCCCTTCTGCTCCTGCCCCCAATCCCTCCCAGCATCTGAGTCTTTTCCAATGAGTCAACTCTTTGCATGAGGTGGCCAAAGTACTGGAGTTTCAGCTTTAGCATCATTCCTTCCAAAGAAATCCCAAGGCTGATCTTCTTCAGAATGGACTGGTTGGATCTCCTTGCAGTCCAAGGGACTCTCAAGAGTCTTCTCCAAAACCACAGTTCAAAAGCATCAATTCTTCAGTGCTCAGCCTTCTTTACAGTCCAACTCTCACATCCATACATGACTACTGGAAAAACCATAGCCTTGACTAGACGGACCTTAGTCGGCAAAGTAATGTCTCTGCTTTTGAATATGCTGTCTAGGTTGGTCATAACTCTTCTTCCAAGGAGTAAGCATATTTTAATTTCATGGCTGCAGTCACCATCTGCAGTGATTTTGGAGCCCCCAAAAATAAAGTCTGACACTGTTTCCACTGTTTCCCCATCTATTTCCCATGAAGTGATGGTACCGGATGCCATGATCTTCGTTTTTTGAATGTTGAGCTTTAAGCCAACTTTTTCGCTCTCCTCTTTCACTTTCATCAAGAGGCTTGTTAGTTCTTCTTTGCTTTCTGCCATAAGGATGGTGTCATCTGCATACCTGAGGTTATTGATATGTCTCCCAGCAAGCTTGATTCCAGCTTGTGTTTCTTCCAGTCCAGCGTTTCTCATGATGTACTCTGCATATAAGTTAAATAAGCAGAGTGACAATATATGGCTTTGACGTACTCCTTTTCCTATTTGGAACCAGTCTGTTGTTCCGTGTCCAGTTCTAACTGTTGCTTCCTGACCTGCATACAGATTTCTCAAGAGGCAGGTCAGGTGGTCTGGTATTCCCGTCTCTCTCAGAATTTTCCAGTTTATTGTGATCCACACAGTCAAAGGCTTTGGCATTGTCAATAAAGCAGAAATAGATGTTTTTCTGGTACTCTCTTGCTTTTTCGATGATCCAGAGGATGTTGGCAATTTGATCTCTGGTTCCTCTGCCTTTTCTAAAGCCAGCTTGAACATCAGAAAGTTCACGGTTCATGTATTGCTGAAGCCTGGCCTGGAGAATTTTGAGCATTACTTTACTAGCAGTAAGATATCGTAAATATACACCTAAAATTGAAAATAAATGTTAAAACTATCAAAAGCAAATGGGCCCTTATTATCATATATAAAGTATAATTTATTTTGATGATTACTCCTGCTTAATGTGAGGAACTGGAATATTATATTTTTATTATAAAAATTGAAAATACTTAATTTAAATAACGAACTTATCTCTATTGGGTTTTATCCATGGTACCTGAAGGTATTTCAATATGTTATGTCTTTCCTGGATAGAAATGAAATTACTTCATTTGAATCAGCTGATTCACAACAATATATGACTTTGATATCAATGCAATTTTTGATACACCAAAACAACTGTTGATACATAAAATGTATTGCTTTCCAATTGTATTACTTACTAAACTCTCCCTACCATCTGGAACCCTCAAAATGGAATTTCTGGAGGCCTCATCATGGCTTTGTGCTTCCAGGGTGGCACAGTGGTAAAGAATTTGCCCACCAATGTAGGAGATGTAAGAGACACAGGTTTGATCCCTGAATTGAGAAGATCCTGGGAGGTATAAAATGGCAACATGTTCCAGTACTTCTTGCCTGGAAAATTTCATGGACAGAGCCTGATGGGCTACAGTTTATAGGGTCACAAAAGAGTCAGACACAACTGAGTACCTGAGCACACACATATATTGTGGCTTTGCTAATTTTTCTGGTTTTATCCACTTATAGCCAAAAATTAGCTGAGATAGTCTACAGATACCAAACAAAATAAGAGAAATATGGCTAAATTTAAATTTCACATAAACAATCATTGTTCAATATAAGCATTTCCCAAATATTGCATGTAACCTACTTACGCTGAATAATTTGCAGAATGTTAATTCTGTCTAAAGAATGTAATAGAATAACTTTACCAATATATTTTAATATCAAAAACCTGCATGATAAATGGTAACCTTGAGGATTCATGATGTGTTTAAATTATATATAAAGAAAATGTTGGGTTTTACCTAAAGTATAGCTGTATAAAAGACATGATCAATTGTGATTTTTTTTTCCCTCAGTAAATTTAGTCTAACTGAATCAGAGGTAAAATTTAAGTTAAATTGCTTCTCTGTACTATTTATGCAGAGAAGGCAATGGCAACCCACTCCAGTACTCTTGCCTGGAAAATCCCAGGGATTGAGGAGCCTGGTAGGCTACAGTCCGTGGAGTCGCTAAGAGTCAGACACAACTCAGCGGCTTCACTTTCACTCTTCACTTTCATGCATTGGAGAAGGAAATGGCAACCCACTCCAGTATTCTTGCCTGGAGAATCCCAGGGACAGAGGAGCCTGTTGGGCTGCCATCTATGGGGTCGCACAGAGTTGGACATGACTGACGCCAACTTAGCAGCAGCATACTATTTATGCGATTCCCTGGGTCAGCCAGATCCCCTGGAGGAGGAAACGGCAACCTATTCCAATATTCTTGTCTGTAAAATCCCATGGACAGAGAAGCCTGGCAAGCTACAGTTACTGAGGTTTTGACGAGTTGGACACGACTGAGAACACAGTCACACACTATTTATATCATTCCAGCCTATGAAATTAGATTAAGATAATCATAACATAAATGACATTTTAGTGAAGTAGAAGGAGGAAATATGAAACACATGTATTTAATTTTGATCATTATAATTTCCTACCTGAAAATGTAGTAAGATATTTGTATTAGTTTACTAGAGCTGTTGCTACAAAGTACCACAAACTGAATGGTTTAAATGACAAAATGTATTGTCTCTTGCATTTCATGAGCTCTCCCTGTGGGTATGTGTCTGTCCAAATTTCCCTTTTTTATAAAGACAGTAGATTTGATATAAAGATATCAAACGCTTATCTTCCTCCAATATGACTTCATTTTAATCAGTTATCTATAATCACTTTATTTCCAATTAAGGTCCTATATCAAGGTATGGGGCTTAGGACTTTAACATATGAATGTGGGTCTGGGAGGAACACAGTGCAACCCACAACAACAGAAAATAATACAAATTCCAAAATTATAGGACACTGGCTGTAAATTTGGTTCTCCACTGTCTTTGTCAAATATCTTAATTTCTTTATCTCAATTGTATAACCTACAAAATGGAGCTAATTATTTCAGCCTGAAATGGAGCTAATTATTTCAGCCTTGCTTACTTCATAGGGCTTCCCTGGTGGTGCAGAGGTTAAAGTGTCTGCCTGCAATGTGGGATACCTGGGTTCGATCTGGGTTCGATCCCTGGGTCGGGAAGATCCCCTGGAGAAGAAAATGGCAACCCACTCCAGTATTGTTGCCTG
Source organism: Oryx dammah (assembly GCF_014754425.2). Classification (NCBI taxonomy): domain Eukaryota; kingdom Metazoa; phylum Chordata; class Mammalia; order Artiodactyla; family Bovidae; genus Oryx; species Oryx dammah. The sequence continues at coordinate 65,194,364 of NW_024070188.1, forward strand.
GAGAATCCCATGGACGGAGGAGCTTGGTGGGCTACAGTCCACGGGTAGCAGAGTCGGACACGAATGAGCGACTTCACTTCACTTCACTTACTTCATAGGGATATTGGAAGAATTGCAGGAAATTGTGATTATTTTTTTTAACCTGAATTATCAAGTAAAATATAAGTTCATCCTTTAGAGTAAATTTAGAATTAAAGAGCATTTAAGTCAAAATATAGCTAGGTAAAAGTACTTGTTTGGGTCTGGCCTGCCCAGGATAATCCTCTTCTGCCATAAAACATAACAAGATCTCTGCAGTGATATGTTCAGAGATTGTAGTCATACAAAGGGAAGGTGATTTTACAGGGCATTTACATTAGAAAGTGAAACTCTTGGGACTGGCTTAGAATTCTGCTTATCACAATCAGATTTTGCATTGTTACTAAAATGATATTGAAATTATTTGACCTTTAAAGTGTAAAATAATTTCTGTATAAAATTATGCAAACCTTGTCTCATTTCTCTGTGCTGTGCTTAGTCACTTAGTCATGTCCAACTCTTTGCAACCCCATGAGCTGTAGCCTGCCAGGCTCCTCTGTCCATGGGGATTCTCCAGGCAAGGATACTGGAGTGGGTTGCAATGCCCTCCTCTAGGGGATCTTCCCAACCCAGGGACAGAACCCAGGTCTCCTGTATTGCAGGCAGATTCTTTACCATCTGAGCCACCAGGGAAACCCATTCATTTCTCTACTTTCTTGGAAACTGATCACTTTAAGATTTATACTTCTAATGGAGTCAATTTTGATAAATTTCCATAGAAAAGCCTGTATTTTATCTAGGTATTATAACATTTTTATTAAACTTTGCAAAATATTCTTTATAATTTTATTATGGCTTTATTTATGAATTCACATATTTATGATCTATATTTTTTTTTAAAAATTATGTTGTCTAGTTTTTTTTTAAAGAAAAGCATTTTTATTTGCTAATTTTTGTATTTTTTTTCTGTGTTTAATCTTTTGAATTGTTGATTTTTGTCTTCTTTCTTTCTTGGTGCTTATCTTGGGCTCACTTTTTGTTTGTTTTCTCATTGAGTTGGAATTTAATTCACTTATTAGTATTCCTTCACATTCACTTATATAATATTTAAAGCTATGAGTTTTCCTCTGATAACTGCTTTAAATGCATTCTATGGCAGTTCATAGATTTTGATATGTAATTCTTTTATGTCAAAATTGTTTAGAAATTTGGTGACTTGGTTAGTATGTTTATATTTTCCCTTCTTCCAAGATGTTTAAACATATCTTTTTTTGGTTAATTAATATTCTTAGCAAACAAGAAATGTTGAAACATCAATAAGAATCCTTTCTTTCTTCCCTTTCTTTTCTTCTCCCCTTCTTTCCTTCCCCCTTCCTTCTTTTCTGAATGATTAAACCCAAAAACCATTATGAGTAAAAAGCAAAATAGCATACACACCTGGCAAAGAGGAGGAAGGCATGATACTGGCTTGGTGTAGAAATCTGGGTCTGAATGGGGAAGCAGGGAGGGTTTACATTCAAGACAGTCACAGAAGGATGATGAGGTGTATATAGAAGCTTCAGTGGAATGAGGAGGAACTCCACATGGATGGGTGTTGACAGCACAAAAGAATAATTGCACTTGTGGTGGTTGATTCAATAAGTAAATATAATGGAGATTATAGTGACAAAGTTTCTTATTGTCAGAGAAGAGTTTTAAAAATATGGGAAGGGAGAAAATAAAATAAAATCTGTGATATTAGGTTGGAATTGGATATAGCAATGTGAACTTAAGGTTTTAAACATACACATAGATAAAAAATTACATGTAGATGCCTTGCTACACTTTCAGTCTCCAAATTCTTTGTTTGTTTGGAATTTACTTTCAAGAATTCAAAGGAAAGACACATTTCACATCATCAAAGACAGTTCATCATTTTGAACTGTCAAAACTAGTAATGATTATTCAGCAAATGACAAGGCCAATAATGTAAATAGATTGAGTAAAATCTCTATCAGCATACTCTTTGATAATTGAACCACTCTGATTTTGTCATTGTTATTAATTAAACACATAAATGGATTAAAAGCAACAGTGTGGCCTGCAAACAAGCCTTTCTTCTAATGTAGTCATCTCTAGGAGGCTAGAGGAGTGAGAAAACTTTAATTTATGTTGCTATTATTATCCTGAACTAGCAGATCATTTGTGTTTCTGAACTTCTCTGTTCAGACCTCACTAACTATTGATAGTTGCAGAAATATCTATGTGAAAATGTCTTCTATGGTTATATCAATGTGAAAAAGATCTTGTGAAAAATGAGTCAATAAGTGCGGTTCAGTTAAAAACAACAAAGGGGAAAAAAAAAAAAACCCTGCATACCCACTTAATTCTTATGAAAAGCATGAATCCATGCATGTGATAGACTTTTTCCTAAAAATATATTTTGACTGAGAAGAGGACTGGCAAGTTGGCACTTCTGTGTACCTTAGAGAAATGACCTTAAACCCTTTTATTTTCTTTCCTCCTGTTTCACTCTTACTTTGTTTTCCAGCTATAGTTTTTTTTTTTTTTTTTAAGCTGACATTCCATGCAAACCAACGTTGTTACCCTGGGTTATGGTTTTATATTTTAATCTTATTTTCTCCTTGACATTTACCTTTCTATCCATGATCTGTTTTCGCCTAGCAGCAGGGCCTTCCTCTCCTTCTGTGTCACATAATAACAAGATCAAAAGGGTAGACGTGGGGTGTTCAGAGCCTGGTCTCCTCCACTGTAGTTCAGTCTCCAAGGTTAAATCTATTATTATTTTACGTTTACGTTCTTTTGAGTTGTGCCTGTGGACCAAGTAATAGATGTCTTTTAAATGCTCATATTTTCCTTCTCCACTTTTCTTCAACATTAAAGTCCAGAAAAATATTGTTTTGACAGTGGGTTCCTAGTAGTATATATACAGACTTGGTTTTGTATACAACAATTATTCTTGAGATAGCTAGTTTTAAAGAACAGTTAATAGAGAAAAATCATGCACATTTTAAAAAGGACATGATTAAGTATTTTTTTCTAGGTTCTTTTTTTCTCTTGCTGTGAACAAATACTTATTATAAATGTCAGAGAAAGAAAATGTCCTGAGAGAGTCTTGCCTTTTCAGTTTGAATATTATGGCTTATGAGGAACACTGCTGCAATGTTTTATAGTCAGATAAAAATAGGAATTTTATTTCACCTGAAGCCTCATTGTTTCACCTTGAAGAAATACTTATAAATAGATGATACAACAATTATTGAGTCACTTTAACAAATGTAACTACTTTCCCCAGAATTACTTGTTTATAAAGTATATCTGGCCAAGGGATCTGCACTTCCTCGTATACTAACTAGAACTCTGTGTGGGCAGCTATGTTAGTCAGCAGAATTACCAATCCATGAGGATGAGTAACACCTCTAACATGTACACACGTATGTACATAAGTGCTTAAAATTCTCTTATTTTTTTAAGATAAATGGGTAAAATCTGAAATCATGAAGAATTTAGAACAAGAATTGTTCTAAGTAGTTTTAAAGTAGTATAATGAACGACATGGAGATTTCAATCTGGAAAAGACGTAATAGCTGAAAAATTTATATATATATACACACTATATATATATACATATATGTATATATGTAAATATATATGAGACTTCTCTGGTGGCTCAGACGGTAAAGAATACACTTTCAATGCAGGAGATTGATCCTGGGTTCAATCTCTGGATCAGGACTATCCCCTGGAGAAGGGAATGGCTACCCACTGCAGTGTTCTTGCCTGGAGAATTCCATGGAGAGAGGAGCCTGTCTGGAGGCCTTCTGTATACATGTAACAGTAAATGGGGCTTCCTAGGTGGCACTAGTAGTAAAAGAACACGCCTGCCAATGGAAGAGAAGTAAGAGACATGGCTTCAATCTCTGCGTCAGGAAGATCCCCTGGAGGAAAGCACAGCAATCCACTCCAGTATTCTCACCTGGAGAATCCCTAGACAGAGGAGCCTGGCAGCCTACAGTCCATAGGTCACACAGAGTCAGACAGGACTAAAGTGACTTAGCATGCACACACTCAAAACAGTAAATATATATATTTGTAAATAACTATATATATGTACTATATATATTTATGAATAACTATGTGTGTGTGTGTGTGTGTGCATGCGTGCATGCATGCATGCATGCGCTTATAGACATAGTCCTCTCTGATTCTTTGCGACCCCAGTGGCACCCCACTCCAGTACTCTTGCCTGGAAAATCCCATGAATGGAGGAGACTGGTGGGCTGTGGTCCATGGCGTCGCTAAGAGTCGGATATGACTGAGCGACTTCACCTTCACTTTTCACTTTCACGCATTGGAGAAGGAAATGGCAATCTACTCGAGTGTTCTTGCCTGGAGAATCCCAGGGACGGGGGAGCCTGGTGGGCTGCCGTCTATGGGGTCGCACAGAGTCGGACACGACTGAAGCGACTTAGCAGCAGCAGCAGCAGCAGACTATAGTCCGTCAGGCTCCTCTGTCCATGGGGATTCTCCAGGCGAGAATACTGGAGTGAGTTGCTGTGCCCTTCTCCAGGGGATCTTCCCAACCTAGGTATCAAACACAGGTCTCCCACATTTCAGGGGGATTTCGCCATCTGAGCCACCAGGGAAGTCCATGTATACAAATACATACATGTATACATATATATATATTTCATTGTCTGAACAGTTTTGCATTTCAACAATAATAGCTGATGGCTAATTCAATGTGATTGTAGAGCTAACTGAAGGGTCTGGGAGGGTATATAATTTATTTTTGTTTCTTGTATAATCAAGAACTTCATTATTTTTTAATAATATGCTCAGGAATTAATTTTATTACAATTTATTTGACATTTGATGATCAATTTAGTTTTGAAGGCTAATAATTGTGGTTGATATACAAGGTTTCTGGAGATGAGAGCTTACAATATAATGGAAAGTTACTGAGGTAAAGAGCAATCTGATTTCCTGTTTCTTTGAAGTACTTTTAAGAATTTATTGCTTCTTTTGAACAAAATCCTATATCTTTTGTGTGTGTTAGATTGCCTGACTGGCCCAATTCTTCAACAATCCTTGCAACCATACCCTAACTTATGGCCTAATAATGGGGGAAGTTTATTTCCTACCCTTAACTTTGGAATTGATTATGTGACTTGCTTCAACAAATAGAGTCAGGAGTAACTGTATGCTGCTTCCTTCAGAATCAAGGATTTAAGATGTCTTGCATGTTTTTGATTTTGCTTTTCTGTTTTTCACTTTTATTTTTTGTACTTCTTCCATCATCAAGAGAAGAACTCTGTGCTGATTAGGCTGCCAGTCCGAAGTGGACAAGAGACGCATGAAGCAGAGTCATCTAGTGCTGCTTACACATCTTTAATGAGAATCATATCAGTTCTAGCAAATGCACGTGACACAGATCCACCCAGTTGACCCCTACTTAAATTGGCTGAGATTCACAAAATTGTGCATGTATGAGAATAAATGATTGTTGCTTTAAAACACTAGGATTTGGTTTAACAGGGTGAGTGAAGGATAATTGACATGTGATAAACAGCACATATTTAAAGTATACATTTTGATGAGTCTTGACATATGTATGCATCCATAAAACGGTCATCACAAAACTGTCATCAAAAAATAATGAACAATCACTCCTCAAAATCCAAACTTAGCTCACATTACTTTGCTTGTCCTTCCCATATCACATTGCCTACCCCATCTATAGGGAATCACAGATCTGCTTTTTATTACTATACTGATATTTTCTATGATTTTCTCTACCTGAAGTCATGTAGTTGATGCTCCTGTTTTGTCTATTGTTTGCCAGAAAAAATATTTTGAAAATCACTGATCTTGTAGAATATATCAATAGTTCAATGCCTTTTATTTCTGAGTATTTTTATACTGTGTAGATAATCCATAATTATCTTATTCATGTAACTTTCCATTACTGTTTGTTTCCAGTTTCAGTTCAGTTCAGTCGCTCAGTCCTGTCTGACTCTTTGAGACCCCATTAATCGCAGTATGCCAGACCTCCCTGTCCATCACTAACTCCCAGAGTCCACCCAAACCCATATACATTGAGTCGGTGATGCCATCCAGCCATCTCATCCTCTGTCGTCCCCTTCTGCTCCTACCCTCAATCTTTCCCAGCATCAGGGTCTTTTCAAATGAGTCAGCTCTCCACCTCAGGTGGCCAAAGTATTGGAGTTTCAGCTTCAATATCAGTCCCTCCAATGAACACCCAGGATAGATCTTTAGGATGGACTGGTTGGATCTCCTTGCAGTCCAAGGGACTCTCAAGAGTCTTCTCCAACACCACAGCTCAAAAGCATCAATTCTTTGGCGCTCAGCTTTCTTCACAGTCCAACTCTCACATCCATACGTGACTACTGGAAAAACCATAGCCTTGACTAGTAGGTCCTTTGTTGGCAAAGGAACGTCTCTGCTTTTGAATATGCTATCTAGGTTGGTCCTAACTTTCCTTCCAAGGAGTAAGCGTCTTTTAATTTCATGGCTGCAATCACCATCTGCAGTGATTTTGGAGCCCAAGAAAATAAAGTCTGACACTATTTCCACTGTTTCCCCATCTATTTGCCATGGAGTGATGGGACTGGATGCCATGATCTTAGTTTTCTGAATGTTGCACTTTTAGCCAACTTTTTCACTCTCCTTTCACTTTCATCAAGAGGCTTTTTAGTTCCTCTTCACTTTCTGCCATACGGGTGGTGTCATTTGCATATCTGAGGTTATTGATATTTCTCCCAGCAATCTTGATTCCAGCTTGTACTTCCTCCATCCCAGCGTTTCTCATGATGTACTCTGCATATAAATTAAATAAGCAGGGTGACAATATACAGCTTTGACGTACTCCTTTTCCTCTTTGGAACCAGTCTGTTGTTCCATGTCCAGCTCTAACTGTTGCTTCGTGACTTGCATATAGGTTTCTCAAGAGGCAGGTTAGGTGGTCTGGTATTCCCATCTCTTTCAGAATGTTCCATAGTTTATTATAGAGAAGGCAATGGCAACCCACTCCAGTACACTTCCCTGGCAAATCCCATGGACAGAGGAGCCTGGTGGGCTGCAGTCCATGGGGTCATTAAGAGTCAGGCATGACTGAGTGATTTTACTTTCACTTTTCACTTTCATGCATTGGAGAAGGAAATGGCAGCCCACTCCAGTGTTCTTGCCTGGAGAATCCCAGAGACGGAGGAGCCTAGTGGGCTGCCGTCCATGGGGTCGCACAGAGTCGGACACAACTGAAGTGACTTAGCATAGTTTATTGTGATCCACATAGTCAAAGGCTTTGGCATAGTCAATAAAGCAGAAATAGATGTTTTTCTGGAACTCTCTTGCTTTTTTGATGATCCAGCAGATGTTGGCCATTTGATCTCTGGTTCCTCTGCCTTTTCTAAAACCAGCTTGAACATCTGGAAGTTCACAGTTCTCATACTGCTGAAGCCTGGCTTGGAGAATTTTGCACATTACTTTAGTAGCGTGTGAGATGAGTGCAATTGTGTGGTAGTTTGATCATTTTTGGCATTACCTTTCTTTGGAATTGGAATGAAAACTGACCTTTTCCAGTCCTGTGGCCACTGCTGAATTTTCCAGATTTGCTGGCATATTGAGTGCAGCGCTTTCAAAGCACCATCTTTTAGAATTTGAAATAGCTCACCTGGAATTTCATCGCCTCCAGCTTGGGTGCTACTAAATAAAGCTGCTATAAATATTTAAAATATAACACTTAGCATAAATATGTACATTTCTTTCTCTTGATCAAACGCCTAGGAATGGAATAACTGGACATATGTTAAATGTATATTTAACTTATTAAAAAAAGCTGACAGACTGTTTTCCAAAATGGTTGTACCATTTAAAATTTCTAAGCATTGGAATTTACCGTATAACTAGAAGTTGTACTTTTTTGACTACTTTCTTTTAATTCACTCCTTTCCCAACCCTTGCTTCTGATAATCACAAATATGATCCTTTTTTTCTGAAAGTTTGTTTGGTTTTGAAGTGTAATTTAATAACCATTTGAGCCACTTGATGCCTAAACTTAGAAAGTGCATTCTAAGTCGTTTCAGTCATATCCAACTCTTTGCAACCCCATGGATTTTAGCCTGCCCTACTCCTCTGTCCATGGGATTCTCCAGGCAAGAATATTGGAGTGTGTTGCCATGCCTTTCTCCAAAACTTAGAAAGTATAATATGCCAAATGTTGAACATTCAGACCACTGTGAACTCTTACACAGTGCTATTGGATATGTAATATACCACAATCACTTTGGGAAACATATGTTTACTATATATCTATATGTAGAATTATATCTGTAATTACTCTATGTCTATATTCATATTTCTATCTATTTGACCAAAGAATTCAATTTCTGTTTTTGCTCAAGAGAAATATCCACAAAACTGGTACAAATATTTTATAATAGCTTTCCAAATAACAGATAAGACTGGAAGGAAACACAGCAAACATTCATCAATAGAAGAGATAATAAAGGAGATATATTCTTAGCACAGAATAGTATTTTCAGTAAAACAGAATAAATTACAGAAACACAGACCATATGGATGAAAACCAAATATGATGTTGAACAGAAGTGAGACCAAAATTGTGGATACTGAATAATTAACATAATGTTAAAAAACAGTCAAGATCAGTGTTTGGTGATGGAAATAAGAATGATGTGGAGTGGCAGTGACTGGAAGGGGCCCTAAGGTATTGTGATGGAGGTGTTTTATACTCTGATTCATGTGGTGGTGGCATGGATTACATAGTTTTTAACTCACTCAAGCATACACTTAAAATCTATGCACTGGACACTATATAAATTGTTCTTCAATATAGATAAAGCAAAATCAATGTAGGTAAAAAATAGAGCTTCTAACAGTATTACATCTCATGATAATTAAATTTTTAGTATTTATTTAGGGTCACATGTATTTGAAATTTGAAGTGAAAGTGTTAGTTTTAGCTGCTCAGTTGTCTCTGACTCTTTGTGAACCCATGGAATTCTTCAGGCAAGAAGACTGGAGTGAGATGCTGTTCCCTTCTCCAGGGGATCTTCCCAACCCAGAGATAAAACCAGGTTCCTGTATTGTAGGCAGATAATTTTACTGTCTGAGCCACCAGGGAAGATGTGCTTCCCAGGTGACACTAGTGGTAAAGATCCCACCTGCAAATGCAGGTTAGATGCAAAAGATGTGGGTTGGATCCTTGGGCTGGGAAGACTCTCTGGAGAAGGTCACTGGCAATCCACTCCAGTATTTTTGCCTGCAGAATCCCATGGACAGAGGAGCCTGGCAGACTGCAGCCCATGGGGTCGCAAAGAGTCAGACATCACTGAAGCGACTTAGCATGCACACATGCACACCAGGGAAGCCCACTGACATATATTGGATGATATTTTTATGCTCTGAATATAACCACTTGAAATTGAGTATATTTATCAATGAAGAACATGTGGTAAGAACGTTGTATAGCAAATCACTTCAGAAAGCATTTAAAGCACTTAGTCTTCCCACTTTTAGAATTACAAATGAAGGTGAATGTGAGAGTCCATGGAATTCTCCAGGCCAGAATACTGGAATGGGTAGCCTTTTCCTTTTCCAGGGGATCTTCCCAACTCAGGGATGGGACCCAGGTCTCCCACATCACAGATGGATTCTTTACCAGCTCAGCCACAAGGGAAGCCCAAGAATCCTGCAGTGCTAGCCTATCCCTTCTCCAGAAGATCTTCTCGACCCAGGAATCCAACCCAGGTCTCCTGCGTTGCAGCTGGATTCTTTACCAACTGATTTGTTAGGGAAAAATAAGTTGATGCAATAAATATATGATGACGTTCAATGCAGGCAAGGAGGGCAAAGTCTGCTCAGGACCTAAGAGCCAATAAGCAACTCTACATTGGTGATTTTCTTAAATTAGAGGATAGTTACAAGAAGAAGGATGGATCAGCTGCCAGTTTCAGTGATTGAATATTATCTTTAGCTTGTTTACATGTGAACATATGTTTGAACATATATGTGAATTTATCTCTAGATATCTATAGATAAGATGCATATCTATATAGAAATCCCCCGGAAGGTTTTTTATTCATTAAGGCATAATTCTGGAAGCTGAGCAATGAATAATTTTTTATTTAATAAATATTTATTTGTGACTATTATGCTAAACACTGTCTTAGTGTCTGAGGATATTGGTGGAAGACATGATTTTTAATTTAAGAAAAATGGGAAAACATTAGTGTATTGAATAGCAGTTGGATGAATCTGAGTGGCATTTTAAAAAGATCACTCTGTATTAAAACTGGACTATAGAGGACACAATGGAATTTATTACATGAATTTTGATAGTTACTAATGCTTTACTGAGATAGAAGAATACATATGATGAAACCTATGGTTTATTAAAAAATATTTTTCCAGTTAGTGAAGAGGAAAACTAAGTCTAGATTTAGTAACTGAATATTATAGAACTAGTTTTGTGCTAATCTCTAATTCTGTTTAAACTTCACTATGTCAACACTGAAAGTATTTGCTATTATTATTGTCTTTATTATATTATGTGTGTCTTTCATATTTTCTTTCTTTCTGTCCTACAATATTTTCAAGTAATAGTATATAATATTTGTATATCTTGGTACACTTATGAAAGTGAGCGTTTAAGCAGATCATGCAAAATTTTATTTATAAAAAGTTATAAGCTGATTTCTAATTTTTTTCTGAGACTGAAAACAAAGGACTCTAGAATAGAAATAAAATTATTACCTCAATCAATGATTATTTAACATGCTAGTCTAATTCTTAATATTTAACGTTAAGATACTATGTTCATAAGAAATGCTGAATATAAAATAGAATCTGTATGTGTATATATATACACACTAGTTTACTAATTATCAGTGTGTGTTTATTTTGTTCTCACAAATCCATCTGGTAAATGACCATGACTAATATTTCTTTTGAGCCTTACTGCACCAAGGAATGTATCTGAAAGAAATTCATCAATGCATATGCATTGAATTTCATATTCTACACATGCAGCTATGTCTGGGAAATTTGTGTTATTTGTCTAAGCCATTTATTCACATGAGTAGAAGTTAAACTTCTATATTGCTTGTTTCATTCAGAATTTTCTATATCTTTTCATATTACTGAGGGAAGTAGTAATGACTGAGAATCCATTCTATGTTAACCTATGGTTTATGTTCATGGAAAGGCTCTTCTGTTTGCACTATTCATTATGAATACCAGACTCTTTTCCTATTTTTAAGTCAATGTTATTCTGAATAATATTTTCATCAGTATACTTTTCATAATCATGAACATGCTACAGTAAATGGGTAAACATTTTTTATTGCATGAATGATTATGTTGCTGCTTCTGCTGCTGCTGCTAAGTCGCTTCAGTCGTGTCCGACTCTGTGCGACCCCATAGACCCACTAGGCTCCGCCGTCCCTGGGATTCTCCAGGCAAGAACACTGGAGTGGGTTGCCATTTCCTTCTCCAATGCATGAAAGTGAAAAGTAAAAGTGAAGTTGCTCAATCGTGTCCGACTCTTAGCGACTCCATGGACTGTAGCCCACCTGGCTCCTCCATCCATGGGGTTTTCCAGGCAAGAGTACTGGAGTGGGGTGCCATTGCCTTCTCCAAATGGATATGTTACCAGCTTGAAAATCTGCTGTCTTAATACAACACCATTAAGCTCTATCGGCAATATTTTCATATTATCAGACTGTCACAAGGAGACAATATATGGAATGCACAGAAATACGCTTAAATAAATTGGTAAAGTCAATTATTTCAACATTTTGCTATTGGATTAGGACAGAGCATGAGGAATTTATTTTGTGGTGTCTAACTGCTATACTGTTGGTTTTGGGTATTCATGGCATGCTTACATTGTCAGTCTATATGATCCTCAGTTTATTTTTCACCATGTCTTTAGATATTTTCTTCCTACTCTAAGGCCAGAACCAAAATCACTGAATCTTATTCTATCTGTACGTTTGAAAGAACTATACAACATAAACTTTAAATAATACAGAAATGGAAAGACTGACTTATTTTGTCAGATACATAGCATTATTTCTCTGGAAAAAAAAAATGATGCCTCTCTTTCTCAACAGTAAGCATAATTTCAAAATGAAACACTGATAAAGTGTCCAAATTTCAAATACAGCCTTCCAAATTTTCTGGATTAGAAAATGTTTGTTGATATTGAATGAATTTTACTTAAAGAAACAAATTGAACAGTATTGTTTTAGCTAGCTCTCTTGGTAATAGCTTTATTCTGTACTCTTTCTCAATGTAACAGTAGCCTGCAAGACAAGAAAGTCTATCTGTGTGTTCAATCTTTTGATTTCACCTGAAATGAAGTTGCTCTGCCCCTAAATCAATATCTCAGTGTTGAGTTGATTACATGTTTGACGTTCGTAAAGGGATGAGAGAAGGCTAAGATATTGCCGCTGTGATAAGTGGGAATGTACAAGAACAACCCAAGTTATAACTACACAAAGTTGTTATTTTTTTCTTTTCTTGTCAGACCATGCTGTACACAGAACTGGTCTGGGAATCTGATTCCTGCTGTAAACTGTAATTAGTGAAAAATGCCATTGAACTGAGAGGGTCTGGGCAGGTCAAAAAGAAGGAACAGCTAAGGCTGTCTTCTCCAAAATACAAATCAGTACACGAAAATAACTATCTTGATTCACAAATAATCCTAGGTAAGCAATTCAGATGATTGTCAATCCTTTCATTGTAAATGAAAACTTATTTTTGTATTATTCTTGTCTATGTTTAGAATGGAGGGGAGTATTGGGAAGGGCGTGGGGCAAGACATGTATTCATTGGTACTTGTTGGCCACTGAGTAACAGAAAAATATATGTTCTTCTTGAGGCTAGGGGAATGGAAAATAACAGAACTTATCTGGATGAATTTGATTAAAAGAAATCCTGTGCTCTCTTCTGGTGCAGTGGAATATGACACTGCATGGACAGGAGAACATATAACTAAATAGGAGGACTAAGAAGGTCATCCATGTGCCTTTTATTTTTTAATTCAGCAAGACTATAGCCACATATAAAAGTAGGTTAGATAGGCATTTCCCAGATAGGCATTTACAAGGATATTCTTGAAGTTTCTCCCTCTGTTCTGCCTCTTCTACCCTTCATCACATGATTGTCAACAAACATGAGGTTGATTTCTCTAGAAGGTCACTATTTTAACTGCCCTTTTGTGGTTTGAGAGCAGGACATTTAAATTTTCTTCCAATTGTGCATTACTTTTCTACATTTAATAGCTGTGTGATTTTCAAACTATGTTCTACAGAGCTCTGGAGGTAACACAGGGACAACTGTTAATGGGCAAGGGAGAGATCAATTGCTGGCCTTTAAACTCTTACCTATAGTAACAACAGCTGTTCCACTTTTATTGGCTTTTTTTTATCAGTGTTTTCCCATATCATTTTGATTAAAAACTATTTACTGATAAAAATGGGGTATGATACAGGTCAGGTGCAGGGATAGTGTTGAGAAGTACAAAATTGAGCCTTCATCCCTTTTCAATATTCTTTTTCATTCTGAACGGATCCTTATGGAGCATCAATATAGCTTAGGACAGCAGCAAGCCACAGAGGTGGGAAGACATTCTTGGGCTTTTAGTGGAAAAAAGGTAAACAGAAAGAGGCAGGGTGGCTACTGTGATGACCTTGGTAGGGCAGTAAGAGATACAAAAGGGGAAATGGAGCCATAAATGCAAAGTTACACACAATTAACATGGAATCTGCCCTGATTAGGAAAAAGTCAATGACTTCCAGTTAATGAAATTACATCATAGAGCTGTTTGAATTTTTAGCTCTTTATTGGTACAGTTGATCCCTTTAATAAGCAAAAACTTTTTTTGTGAGACATCAGTAAGTTCATGGGGTTGGGAAGAGTCGGACACGACTGAGTGACTTCACTTTCACGTTTCACTTTCATGCACTGGAGAAGGAAATGGCAACCCACTCCAGTGTTCTTACCTGGAGAATCCCAGGGGCACGGGAGCCTGGTGGGCTGCCGTCTCTGGGGTTGCACAGAGTCGGACATGACTGAAGTGACTTAGCAGCAGCAGCAGCAGCAAGAATACTTGAGTCCACACTGACATAAATATATATGAGTTTTTAAAAATGGGGATAATTGGAGAAGGAAATGGCAACCCACTCCAGTGTTCTTGCCTGGAGAATCCCAGGGGTGGCGGAGCCTAGTGGGCTGCCGTCTCTGGGGTTGCACAGAGTCAGACATGACTGAAGTGACTTAGCAGCAGCAGCAAGTTCTATCATTCAATATCACATTATACGAATCATCTTAATCAAAGTGTTAATCACAATGTCAAATATGAAATATTTTAGTTAAGAACTTTGATATCCTGTGAATTGTGACAAAAGAATGTCTGGGGTAAAATGTTCATAATTAACAATCTACAGTGATAATTCTTTTGCATGTAGATCCCAAATTATGGTTATTACTTTTTCTTTAAACATTAATGGATCATAAGTATAAATGCTTTATTTTTGGAATTATGACAACTTAAAAATCATGTTGTATATTATACAATGATTTTCTGTGACTGCTTGTGGTTACAATAGGATTTTCCATTTTTTTTTGGAAAAAAAAAAAAGAACTAAGTAAGTTAGTGAAGCTCCAAGTTGAATATTTTTATTTTAAGATACAGCTAGTACACTTCCACTTTATTTTTAAAGGTTCTTTTAGATTAAGAATTCAAAGTCATGCTGAAATTAAATTAAATCAAATTAAGTATGTTCTTACAATAGTGAAATTAATCATTCTAATTGCTGTTTTAGTAACCCTTCTCCAAAGACTATCAAATTAAATGCAAGTCTAAACTTGGGAAATAGAGAATCTAGATATTAAACAACATCATTTAAAACAGAAAATATCAATATTTTTGAAATTTTGATACTTTTGACTCAACAAATAACTGATTCAGACCAAATATTGTATACTGAAATGCCACTGGGTAGTAAATCACTTGTTGTGGTTTTTAGTCCCCAAATATATTCATGACCTTGAGAAGATGATAGGCTTTCTAAGCCTCACATTCTATAAATTTATAATAAAGATCCCATTTTTATCTCTATTAATTCTATAAATGTCAATGCTTCTTGTCAAGATAGCTGTTTTCCCTTTATTTTCACCAAATAATCTTTAATAGTTATAGAAAGCATGCTTAACTAAAGTTATTTTCTCTTGCAAATACATTTCAAACATTTGCCTTGCTGGGAATGACTTCAAATTGTGTTTTGCTTGCTCTGATGCCAAATATTGGTTCAGGGAATCTGAGGAGTTCATGAAGAAGTTCATGAAAGCTTATAAAAAGCATTCTTTCACTTTGTTTTAACCACAGACTCTTTCATCTTCTGTGGTCTTAAACAACACAACCCGTATCTCTATACAGACTTAAATAGGTCTCTATATATTAGATTCTCATTAGATAAATAATAGATTACAGATAGACACAGTTAGGCAGATAAAGAGATATACAGGGATCAATGGATGATTATCATGCATTTATATTAGATCATTTTAATATATAAATAATATTTGCTTAAAGCTGAGAAGATGCTCAAAAGTCTATATATCAATGTAATGCATGATATATTCATGAAGAAGACTGTTTTCTTAATTTCAGTGTGAATGGCCAATCACTGATATAAATGGCACAGCTTTGGCTCCATAGACCACATAACTGACAGGCAGCTAACCCTTCCCCGAGCAATGAGGACCCAGGAGACAGAAAGAGGCAGATTTACTGGCTTGATCTGATAATGCTGATAGGTATGTCAGTCAAAAGTCTAATGTAAATGTTATGAAAGTAAGTCATTTTATACCCTATCTCAACAAGATTCCACATTCAAGTGGAGTCTAACAGTAAAAAATTTGAAAATCAATTAAAATCCCTAATGACATTTCTGAAACAGTGAGGTGGAATGTCATGATACTCACAACCTGAATGTGAAAACTCCTCCAGATATCCACATCCTCACTCCCCACTTGCAATGCAGAAGACCCGGGTTTGGTCCCTGACTTGGGAAGATCCTGGAGGAGGTCATGGCAACCCACTCCAGTACTCTTGCTTGGAGATTCCCATGGACAGAGAAGCCTGGTGGGCTGCATTCCATGGGGTCACAAAAAGTTGGACACAACTGAGTGACAAAGACTGGTTCCAAATAGGAAAAGAAGTGTGTCAAGGCTGTATATTGTCACCCTGCTTATTTAACTTATATGCAGAGTACATCATGAGAAACGTTGGACTGGAAGAAACACAAGCTAGAATCAAGATTGCTGGGAGACATATCAATAACCTCAGATATGCAGATGACACCACCCTTATGGCAGAAAGTGAAGAGGAACTAAAAAGCTTCTTGATGAAAGTGAAAGAGGAGAGTGAAAAAGTTGGCTTAAAGCTCAACATTCAGAAAACTAAGATCGTGGCATCCGGTCTCATCACTTCATGGGAAATAGATGGGGAAACAGTGGAAACAGTGTCAGACTTTATTTTTGGGGGCTCCAGAATCACTGCAGATGGTGACTGCAGCCATGAAATTAAAAGACGCTTACTCCTTGGAAGAAAAGTTATGACCAACCTAGATAGCATATTCAAAAGCAGAGACATTACTTTGCCGACTAAGGTCCATCTAGTCAAGGCTATGGTTTTTCCAGTGGTCATGTATGGATGTGAGAGTTGGACTGTGAAGAAGGCTGAGTGCCAAAGAATTGATGCTTTTGAGCTGTGGTGTTGGAGAAGACTCTTGAGAGTCCCTTGGACTGCAAGGAGATTCAACCAGTCCATTCCGAAGGAGATCAACCCTGGGATTTCTTTGGAGGGAATGATGCTAAAGCTGAAACTCCAGTACTTTGGCCACCTCATGGGAAGAGCTGACTCATTGGAAAAGACTCTGATGCTGGGAGGGATTGGGGGCAGGAGGAGAAGGGAATGACAGAGGATGAGATGGCTGGATGGCATCACTGACTCAATGCACGTGAGTCTGAGTGAACTCCGGGAGATGGTGATGGATAGGGAGGCCTGGCGTGCTGAGATTCATGAGGTTGCAAAGAGTTGGACACGACTCAGTGACTGAACTGCACTGAACTGAATAGTATTTACCTTTTAAATACAAAAGTAATCGAATATCAGCAATTTCATACAGTTCAACATCAACATATACTTAAATATGTAGAGATAGCACATTTTCTATAGTTATTGTGATAGTAGCTGCTAAGCCCTTTTTGCTCCATTACCACCTAAATAAATATTAACAATCATCAACCAAATTCAAGACTGGCCTGACTAGTTTTAAATCCTATAAGAACACAATTTACCAAAGTCGATGGCTCAGTGCCAGAAGACTGGAGTCACAGGTGCATGGGAGAACATGTTTATTTTCATGATTTCCTATCGTGGTCTTAATTTGTTTAGTGGAGTCTTCACAGATTCTGTCAATATCAAAATTCACTATCCATCTCTCACACGCACGGGATCATGAACTGGCAGCCGGTGCTTTTACCTTTATTCAATTTTCAGTCTCTACTTTGCCTGAGGTTGGAACTCACTTCAGATAATAGCTCTCAATCTATTGGCTAGCACAGCCATGATACTTGCTAGAAATTTTGAAGTCAGACATAATTCTTGAAATTTCTGACTTTCCTTCCCATCGGGCCTCTAGAATATTGACAGTTGCTTATTTTGGGTTTCTAACTTTTATCACAAACCCTTGTACTTGATAGTGTAAAAAAAGACAAGAACTATTACTATTCTGTGAGAATTTACTCCCCACTTTGCTTCCCTGATGGCTTAGCTAGTAAAGAATCTGCCTGCAATGTGGGAGACCTGGATTTGATCCCTGGGTCTGGAAGATACCCTGGAGAGGGGAATGCAATCCACTTCAGTATTTTTGCCTGGAGAATCCCATGGACAGAGGAGCCTGGAGCTACAGTCCATAGAATCACAAAGAGTCAGACAGTACTGAGCAACTAACACCTTCACACCTTTGTTATAGTAATTTGTTGAGTGACAAGATAATAGAAAGCATATTAGAAAGTCTAGGCCAATTTACATCAAAAGGCAGATGGAGAGCTATAAAATAAACACAGGAGAAGAAAAAGTGTCCTATGTGGGTAAAATTTTTCAAGAATAGAAACCAAGTGGAAAAAAAAAAAGATTGACTGACAAAGACAGAAGCCATGCAACATTTATAAGACTGTGCTTAGTTTGTTTAGTCGCTCAGTTCAGTTCAGTCGCCCAGTCGTGTCCGACTCTTTGCGACCCCATGAATTGCAGCACGCCAGGCCTCCCTGTCCATCACCATCTCCCGGAGTTCACTCAGATTCACGTCCATCGAGTCAGTGATGCCATCCAGCCATCTCATCCTCTGTCATCCCCTTCTCCTCCTGCCCCCAATCCCTCCCAGCATCAGAGTCTTTTCCAATGAGTCAACTCTTCCCATGAGGTGGCCAAAGTACTGGAGTTTCAGCTTTAGCATTATTCCCTCCAAAGAAATCCCAGAGTTGATCTCCTTCAGAATGGACTGGTTGGATCTCCTTGCAGTCCAAGGGACTCTCAAGAGTCTTCTCCAACACCACAGTTCAAAAGCATCAATTCTTTGGCACTCAGCCTTCTTCACAGTCCAACTCTCACATCCATACATGACCACTGGAAAAACCATAGCCTTGACTAGATGGACCTTAGTCGGCAAAGTAATGTCTCTGCTTTTGAATATGCTATCTAGGTTGGTCATAACTTTTCTTCCAAGGAGTAAGCGTCTTTTAATTTCATGGCTGCAGTCACCATCTGCAGTGATTCTGGAGCCCCCAAAAATAAAGTCTGACACTGTTTCCACTGTTTCCCCATCTATTTCCCATGAAGTGATGGGACCAGATGCCATGATCTTAGTTTTCTGAATGTTGAGCTTTAAGCCAACTTTTTCACTCTCCACTTTCACTTTCATCAAGAAGATTTTTAGTTCCTCTTCACTTTCTGCCATAAGGGTGGTGTCATCTGCATATCTGAGGTTATTGATATGTCTCCCAGCAATCTTGATTCTAGCTTGTGTTTCTTCCAGTCCAACGTTTCTCATGATGTACTCTGTATATAAGTTAAATAAGCAGGGTGACGATATACAGCCTTGACGTACTCCTTTTCCTATTTGGAACCAGTTTGTTGTTCCATGTCCAGTTCTAACTGTTGCTTCCTGACCTGCATACAGATTTCTCAAAAGGCAGGTTAGGTGTCTAATATTCCCATCTGTTTCAGAATTTTCCACAGGTTATTGTGATCCACACAGTCAAAGGCTTTGGCATTGTCAATAAAGCAGAAATAGATGTTTTTCTGGAACTCTCTTGCCTTTTCTATGATCCAGTGGATGTTGGCAATTTGATCTCTGGTTCCTCTGCCTTTTCTAAAACCAACTTGAACATCAGGGACTTCACGGTTCACATATTGCTGAAGCCTGGCTTGGAGAATTTTGAGCATTACTTTACTAGCATGTGAGATGAGTGCAATTGTGTGGTAGTTTGAACATTCTTTGGCATTGCCTTTCTTTGGAATTGGAATGAAAACTGACCTTTTCCAGTCCTGTGGCCACGGCTGAGTTTTCCAAACTTGCTGGCATAGTGAGTGCAGCATTTTCACAGCATCATCTTTCAGGATTTGAAATAGCTCAACTGGAATTCCATCACCTCCACTAGCTTTGTTCATAGTGATGCTTTCGAAGCATCACTTGACTTCACATTCCAGGATATCTTGCTTAGATTAGTGATCACATCATCATGATTATCTTGGTCATGAAGATATTTTTTGTACAGTTCTTCTGTGTATTCTTGCCACCTCTTCTTAATATCTTCTGCTTCTGTTAGGTCCAGACCATTTCTGTCCTTTATCGAGCCCATCTTTGCATGAAATCTTCCCTTGGTATCTCTAGTTTTCTTGAAGAGATCTCTAGTCTTTCCCATTCTGTTGTTTTCCTCTATTTCTTTGCATTGATCGCTGAGGAAGGCTTTCTTATCTCTTCTTGCTATTCTTTGGAACTCTGCATTCAGATGCTTATATCTTTCCTTTTCTCCTTTGCTTTTCCCCTCTCTTCTTTTCACAGCTACTTGTAAGGCCTCCCCAGACAGCCATTTTGCTGTTTTGCATTTCTTTTCCATGGGCATGGTCTTGATCCCTGTCTCCTGTACAATGTCACGAGCCTCATTCCATAGTTCCTCAGGCACTCTATCTATCAGATCTAGACCCTTAAATCTATTTTTCACTTCCACCGTATAATCATAAGGGATTTGATTTAGGTCATACCTGAATGGTCTAGCGGTTTTCCCTATTTTCTTCAATTTGAGTCTGAATTTGGTAATAAGGAGTTCATGATCTGAGCCACAGTCAGCTCCTGGTCTTGTTTTTGTTGACTGTATAGAGCTTCTCCATCTTTGGCTGCAAAGAATATAATCAATTTGATCTTGGTGTTGACCATCTGGTGATGTCCATGTGTAGAGTCTTCTCTTGTGTTGTTGAAAGAAAGTGTTTGCTATGACCAGTGCATTTCCTGGCAAAACTCTATTAGTCTTTGCCCTGCTTCATTCCGCATTCCAAGGCCAAATTTGCCTGTTACTCCAGGTGTTTCTTGACTTCCTACTTTTGCATTCCAGCCCCCTATAATGAAAAGAACATCTTTTTTGGGTGTTAGTTCTAAAAGGTCTTGTAGGTCTTCATAAAACCATTCAACTTCAGTTTCTTCAGCGTTACTGGCTGGGGCATATACTTAGATAACTGTGATATTGAATGGTTTGCCTTGGAGACGAACATAGATCATTCTGTTGTTTTTGAGACTGCATCCAAGTACTGCGTTTCGGACTCTTTTTTTGACCATGATGGCTACTCTATTTCTTCTGAGGGATTCCTGCCTGCAGTAGTAGATATAATGGTCTTTATAACAATAGATATGAATAGATAATTAACATTGTCCAAAATCCTTCTGTGGTCTCCACTGCATTGCACTCATGCGTTTTGGAACATAGAAAAGACAGGTAAATGAGGGTACTTCCATGGACATACCCTTAAGAGCATTCTACCTTGATCCTGTATGACAGCTGTGACCATCAGTGGAAAATTCCTGGAAGGTTCCAACCTGGGCAGCAGCAATAAGTTCCTGACTACCTGGGCCATATCTACAGTAGTAGATCTGAAACCTAAGAGAAGCTTCTTCTGACTTCAGTGCTTCTGGCCATCCTATTTATAATGACTCAAATATATTAAATTAGATTGTGTTTTCAGTATCTGAAGTGGCTTGTATCTTTCTGAGAGGACACAGGCTGATACACAGAAAAATTAAAGTCACTATTTAGTGGAGTTTTTATGTTATCTAGCAATAACCATTGGTGATAGAAAGATGATAAAATATTCCTTCTGTCCAGGAGTTTTTTAGAAAGAGGAGTCAGGCATATTTACAAATAACTAAGAAAAAACGAACAAGACCCTGGTTCCAAATAGGAAAAGGAGTACGTCAAGGCTGTATACTGCCACCCTGCTTATTTAACTTATCTGTAGAGAACATCATGAGAAATGCTGGGCTGGAAGAAACACAAGCTGGAATCAAGATTGCTGAGAGAAATATCAATAACCTCAGATATGCAGATGACACCACCATTATGGCAGAAAGTGAAGAAGAACTAAAAAGCCTCTGGATGAAAGTGAAAGAGGAGAGCGGAAAAGTTGGCTTAAAGCTCAACATTCAGAAAACGAAGGTCATGGCCTCTGATCCCATCACTTCATGGGAAATAGATGGGGAAACAGTAGAAACAGTGTCAGACTTTATTTTTTGGGGCCCCAAAATCACTGCACATGGTGACTGCAGCCATGAAATTAAAAGATGTTACCCCTTGGAGGAAAAGTTAAGACCAACCTAGATCTCATATTGAAAAGCAGAGATATTACTTTGCCAACAAATGTCCATCTAGTCAAGGCTATGGTTTTTCCACTGATCATATATGGATGTGAGAGTTGGACTGTGAAGAAAGCTGAGTGCCAAAGAATTGATGCTTTTGAACTGTGGTGTTGGAGAAGACTCTTGAGAGTCCCTTGGACTGCAAGGAGATCCAACCAGTCCATCCTAAAGGAGATCAGTCCTGGGTGTTCATTGGAAGGACTGATGCTGAAGCTGAAACTCCAGTACTTTGGCCACCTCATGCGAAGATTGACTCATTGGAAAAGACCCTAATGCTGGGAGGGATTGGGGAAAGGAGGAGAAAGGGATGACAGAGGATGAGATGGCTGGATGGCATCACTAACTCGATGGACATGAGTTTGAGTGACCTCTGGGTGTTGGTGATGGACAGGGAGGTCTGGCGTACTGTGATTCATGGTGTTGCAAGAGTCCCACATGACTGAGCGACTGAATTGAACTGAACTGAGTATAAAAGGTAAATTATTAAAGAATATGCTAAGCACAATTGTAAGTTTTATGCATATTACCTTGTATAATGCTTACAGCAGTCCATAGCATATTGCTATATTCATTTTAAAGAAGAGGAAACTGAGATATGAAGTTTGAGAAACTTGAGAGTTTGAGAAACTTGCTCAAGGTGCACTGTTCATCAATAATGAATTCATGACTCAAACTCAAAGGCATCTGATTCTGGAGTCAGCGCTTTTACTCAGTGTGTTACAGCATCATCTCAAAAGCAAGAGAATACAAAGTGCCATAAAAAGGTGGATATAAATGGAAGAACTTCTATTAGGTAGGTGGAATGAAATCAATCTGAAATAGTCCTAGAGTAGTGATGATATTTGTCTTGGCTTTGTTTAAAGAGACACTTGCCTAGCAGAGAATTGAGGGTGAAAAAAAATTTCATGTAATGAATAAGTAAACGTAAAGATGTGAGGCATAAAAATATATGCAATGTTTAGGAAATTTTGAGAGGTCAAATGGGACTATAATTCTGGCTTCCTGAGATAAGAGGAGAATGACACAGGAGGCTGAGATGGTAGAATGGCACCCAGCTGTGAGTTACTTTGTCTTCATCTTATTCAGTTGTTAAGTGGTGTCTGACTCTGCAACTCCATGAATTGTAGCACACCAGACTTCTCTGTCATTTAGTATTGCCCAGAGTTTGCTCAAAATCATTTTCATTGAGTCAGTGATGCCATCCAATCATCTCGTCCTCTATCACCCCCTTCTCCTCCTGCCCTCAATCTTTCCCAGCATCAGAGTCTTTTCTATGAGTCAGGTCTTCGCATCATGTGGCCAAAGGATTGGGTCCTCAGCTTCAGCATCAGTTCAGTTCACTTCAGTCGTTCAGTTGGGTCTGACTGTTTGCGACCCTATGAACCACAGCACGCCAGGCTTCCCTGTCCATCACCAACTCCTGGAGTACACTCAAACCCATGTCCATTGAGTCAGTGATACCATCCAACCATTTCATCTTCTGCTGTCCCCTACTCCTCCTGCCCTAATCCCTCCCAGCATCAGGGTATTTTCAAATGACTCAGCTCTTTGCATCAGGTAGCCAAAGTATTGGAGTTTCAGATTCAACATCAGTCTTTCCAAGGAACACCCAGGACTGATCTCTTTTAGAATGGACTGGTTGGATCTCCCTGCAGTCCAAGGGACTCTCAAGAGTCTTCTCCAACACCACAGTTCAAAAGCATCAATTCTTTGGCACTCAGCTTTCTTCACAGTCCAACTCTCACATCTATACATGACCACTGGAAAAACCATAGCCTTGACTAGATGGACATTTGTTGACAAAGTGATGTCTTGTTTTTAATATGCTTAGTCTAGGTTGGTCTTAACTTTTCTTCCAAGGAGTAAACATCTTTTAATTTCATGGCTGCAATCACCATGTGCAGTGATTTTGGAGCCCCCCAAAATAAAGTCTGACACTGTTTCCACTGTTTCCCCATCTATTTCCCATGAAGTGATGGGACCAGATGCCATGATCTTAATTTTCTGAATGTTGAGCTTTAAGCCAACTTTTTCTACTCTCCTCTTTCACTTTCATCAAGAGGCCCTTTAGTTCTTCTTCACTTTCTGCCATAAGGGTGGTGTCATCTGCATATCTGAGGTTATTGATATTTCTGTCAGCAATCTTGATTCCAGCTTGTGCTTCCTCCAGCCCAGCATTTCTCATGATGTACTCTGCATATAACTTAAATAAGCAGGGTGACAATATATAACCTTGACATACTCCTTTTCCTATTTGGAACCAGTCTGTTGTTCCATGTCCAGGTCTAACTGTTGCTTTCTGACCTGCACACGGGTTTCTCAAGAGGCAGGTCAGGTGGTCCGGTATTCCCATCTCTTTCAGAATTTTCCACAGGTTTTGGGAATCCACACAGTCAAAGGCTTTGGCATAGTCAATAAAGCAGAAATGTTTTTCTGGAACTCTCTTGCTTTTTTGATGATCTAGCAGATATTGGCAATTTGATCTCTGGTTCCTCTGCCTTTTCTAAAACCAGCTTGAACATCTGGAAGTTTACAGTTCACATATTGCTGAAGCCTGGCTTGGAGAATTTTGTACATTACTTTACTAGCATGTAAGATGAGTGTAATTGCGTGGTAGTTTGAGCATTCTTTGGCATTGCCTTTCTTTGGGATTGGAATGAAAACTGTGGCCACTGCTGAGTTTTCCAAATTTGCATCAGTTATTCCAGTGAATATTCAGGGATGATTTTCTTTAGGGTTGACTGGTTTGCTCTCCTTGCTGTCCGTGAAATCTCAGGAGTCTTCTCCAGCACCACAAGTAGAAAGCATCGATTCTTTGGAGCTCAGCCTTCTTTATGGTCCATAAATATAAGTTATATAAATAGAATTGTGAATATAAAAGAGAAAATGAAGAAGTGTACTATTTTTAGTACACTCTAAGTGTACTCTATGTATATGTTTGAGGATTTGATATTATAAGGTACATACACGGAGAATGCATTCTCCATATATTTTTCTCAAAATATTTTTACATTAATCAACATTTTAATCATATTCCAGCAAAATCTTATGTAGTATATGTGTTTGTATGAGCCTGTGTCTATGTCTGTGTGTGTGTGAAATGCAAAGGTTCACACATAACCTAGCTGATCTTGAAAAAGAACAGGATGGAAAAACTTATTTTTATGGATATCCAAAGTTATTTTAGAGCTCTTCTGTCTGTGGGCTTATCTCAAAAGGGCATCTCACTGAAGCATTCGCATAGAAAATGTGTTGCTTTGTGTAACTCATATTTGCATTAGTGACAGAACTTGATGCTCTGGCCTATTAATGGATTGAACTGCATTTTGTAGTTTAACCTAGAAAATTGCTTACATTCAAATAATTCTTTAAAATGCAACTTTGTAGTCTCCCCTAAGGAATCAAATGAATGTGTACCTAATATTTTGACCAGTTTGGAAATTACCTTCACCTTAACTTTTATCAGCTTTATAAATAAATACAAATTTAATATACCTAGCACTTTGTTTTTAATACAGAGATTAAGGCAATGTGGTACTGACATAGAGATGGAAAAATAAACTAATAGAACAGAAACATACACTCATGGGAAATTGATTCCCAATAAAAATGTACTACAGCAAAGAAAAAGTTAAATTTTAATAATAGTGCTGTATTAATTGAATATATCTATTTAAAAATATTTTGGCTTCTACCTCTAATTCTATTAACATGGGAATTTCTAATTATAAAAACATAACAGTATAAAAATATATGGCTAAATAATATACTGGGCAGAAATAATACTAATTTGAAAAAACACAAGTCTTCTTAAGGACTCCTCCAAATCAATAAGAAACATGGAGAAGTAAACAATCAGCCTAACAAGCAAATCATCAACTCATGAATAAAATGGCCAGGAAATATAAAGAGGCATTTTCCAAGAAAATATTCAAATGGCTAAATTATATGAAATGATGCTTCAGTCAGAGAAATTGAAATTAAATCCTTTGAGTTACCACAAAATAATAACAGTGGTCTTTAAAAAAAACAAAACAAAACAGACAATATCAGTTCTTGGCAGAAATGTTCAGTGATATCCCCTCTAATATACTCCTGTGGGAGAATAAATTGGAAAACTACTCAGGAAAATAATCTAGTCCCTACTAATATTGGACATTTCATAGTATTTACTGTAGCAATTTAAAGCCAAAGTTTATACCCAACAAAATTATGTACATGTGTGCAATAAAACACAATAGGAAAAATATTAATAGGGTTATTTTTAATAGCCCCACACTGGCAGTAAGGGTTGAATGGATAAATTTTGGTAGTTTTATAAAATGAATAGTATACCATAATGAAAATGAATTATCTCTACCCATAATGGAATGAATGAAATATTAAATATAATTTTGTGCCAAAGTAAACTGGCTATAAACAAAAGTTGCAAAACCTCATTTATATAAATTTTTAAAACAGGAAAAACTAATATGACATTTGCAATCAGAATGGGAGTCCTTTTGGGGAAGGAAATGGCAACCCGCTCCAGTATTCTTGCCTGGAGAATCCCATGGACAGAAGAGCCTGGTGAGTCCCAGTCCATGGGGTCACAGAGAGTCCACTGAACGAATAACACTTAGGAGTCTTTTGGGAGTAGGTTAGGGTAATGATTAGGACGGGGCAAAATGTGTTTGTGGCTTCTTTTCTCCTGTTTTTTTCTTCTTACCTTTATTGGGTTATACAATTCGCCAAGGTATACAATTTTAAATTGTTAATTTCTTTGTGAGTAGGGTATTTTGCAATAAAAATTTATTTAGAATATTTTCTATCATCAAATGCGTTTAAGAATTACCTTTGAATAATGTGCTGAGATTTACTATGCTTCAGGATTTTTGTAAGCCATAATGCAGTGCTTGGTTGCTCAGTCGTGTCCCACTCTTTGCGACCACATGGACTGTAGCCCTCCAGGCTTCTCTGTCCATGGGGATTCTCCAGGTAAGAATACTGGAGTGGGTTGCCACTCCCCAGGTGTTCTTCCCAACTCAGGGATCAAATCCAGGTCTCCCTCATTGAAGGCAAATTCCTTATCATCTGAGCCACATAATATATTAATTTGTTTTTTCTCTCCAAAAGTGTAGCATTTCTTGTTGCTTCTAGAAATGGCACATACTCATTTTATGTGCAAAATTTTTTTCCATGGCATATCAATCTATTTATGATCTCATTTCTACTAATTTTCTCAATCTGTTTTCTTTATTTCTGGGTTATCTCCCCTACATAAACCACATTGATTACATGTGTTCTTCAAATAAATTCAGCATCTCTTTCCTCAGTACCTTACCATACAAATGATTCTTCTACCTGAATTATTTTTTTATCTATAACATAGTTAAGCCTTAGGTGATTTTAAGATTTACAGTGTCATCTCCTTTCAAAGATTATCATAATTCACCTAATGTGTGTTATTTCTTTTTTGCCTCTTATACTAAGAAACCTGACCACACTCTTTCATAGCACTTATGGTATTCAATTGAAAATTACAAAAAGCATCATGAAAATATCTCATTCATCTTTGTACATCTATCACAGTTTGCACACAATAAATGTTAAATGCGTGAATTTAATACATTTTAGATGTCAATGAAATTTCTGCTCTTCTCCACATCTGTAAAGTTGGGAAGCAGATCTGTCCAAGGTGTTGTGACTTTCCCATTCAGTTCAGTTCAGTCTTTCAGTGCTGTGTGACTCTTTGCGACCCCATGAATTGCAGTACGCCAGGCCTCCCTGTCCATCACCAACTCCTGGAGTTCACTCAGACTCACGTCCATCGAGTTAGTGATGCCATCCAGCCATCTCATCCTCTGTTGTCCCTTTCTCCTCCTGCCCTCAATCCCTCACAGTATCAGGGTCTTTTCCAATAAGTCAACTCTTCACATGAGGTGGCCAAAGTATTGGAGTTTCAGCTTCAACATCAGTCCTTCCAAGGAACACCCAGGACTGATCTCCTTTAGGATGGACTGGTTGGATCTCCTTGCAGTCCAAGGGACTCTCAAGAGTCTTCTCCAACACCACAGTTCAAAAGCATCAATTCTTCATTGCTCAGCTTTCTTCACAGTCCAACTCTCACATTCATACATGACCACTGGAAAAAACATGGCCTTGACTAGATGGACCTTTGTTGACAAAGTAATATTTCTGCTTTTGAACATGCTATCTAGGTTGGTCATAATTTTCTTTCCAAGGAGTAAGTGTCTTTTAATTTCATGGCTGCAGTCACCATCTGCAGTGATTTTGGAGCCCAGAAATATAAAGTCTGACACTTTTTCCACTGTTTCCCCATCTATTTCCCATGAAGTGTTGGGACTGGATGCCATGATCTTCATTTTCTGAATGTTGAGCTTTAAGCCAACTTTTTCACTCTCCTCTTTCACTTTCATCAAGAGGATTTTTAGTTCCTCTTCACTTTCTGCCATAAGGGTGGTGTCATCTGCATATCTGAGGTTATTGATATTTCTCCCAGCAATCTTGATTTCAGCTTGTGCTTTTTCCAGCCCAGCATTTCTCATGATTTACTCTGCATATAAGTTAAATAAGCAGCATGACAATATACAGCCTTGCGGCTGCTGCTAAGTCACTTCAGTCGTGTCTGACTCTTAGCGACCCCATGGACTGCAGCCTACCAGGGTCCTCCGTCCATGGTATTTTCCAGGCAAGAGGACAGGAGTAGGTTGCCATTGCCTTCTCCAATACAACCTTGATGTACTCCTTTTCCTATTTGGAACCAGTCTGTTTTTCCATGTCCAGTTCTAACTGTTGCTTCCTGACCTGCATATAGGTTTCTCAGGAGGCAGGTCAGGTGGTCTGGTATTCCCATCTCTTTCAGAATTTTCCACAGTTTATTGTGATCCACATGGTCAAAGGCTTTAGGATAGTCAATAAGGCAGAAGTCTTGTAACTAGAGAGACTTGGTGTGAATATTCAGATATGCAGATACTCAGTCCATTGCATGTTCATTACACTTTTTGGAGAAAACAATACAGAGCCTTTGATCATATTGAGATATTCATTTCATTTCTACATTGACACAGCCTTTCTTTGGCAATGGTAGAAAATATCTCCAGCTGCAGATTTCCCTACAGATAAGGAGTTACATATTTTCTGTGTGTATGTTTTTCTTTGAATTGCTCAGTCAGCACATGAATGAATATGAAATATGCTTACAGATAAAGAAATTTACCAATGAGAGGTGAGATGGCTGTTTTCCTCCTGCTCTGTGTTTGGCATGTCATCAAGGTTATTATGAAGATTAACTGATTTAATACATGTGAAGAGCTTAGAACTGTGCCTGACACATAATAAAGCCTAGGTAAATGAAAATAATTTTTTGTATGATTCAGCTAAAGAATAATCTTTTAGCTATTATGGAAACACCTTTAAAGAAGCATAAAGCACATGGTGTATGCTTGTGTGTTCAAGTGGATGCTATATTGAAATGGACAAGTTAGGTAGGAAATTGTGCTTCAGCACTAAAATCGTCTCAGTGAGAAATGACCAGTGAATGTTAAATTAATATTAATCTCTTCTTATTGTCATTGTGATCATATGTGCAGGATTTTATGTGTGTTTGGCAAGGAGTAGATACAATTTAGCCCATAATGTCTCCCCTACTTAGTGATGAACTTTGTTACAAAGCTCAGATACCACTATTGCTGGTAAATATGAATGAGAATAATGAATCATAGAGTTCTAAGGTTAAATTGGCTCTGTTTTAAGATGAAAGATTAAAAAAGCCAATATGTCTGAAAACTTTGAAATATGTAGCTTTTATCATAGCCTTAGGGTCATCCTAAAGAGTGCAAATTAGTTGGGAAGTATTATATGCATGCAAACAATTTTTTTCAAGAAACATAGGGAGTCTGATATTATGTACATCAAAGAACTCTTAAAGAGGCCTTTCTATTCTTTTGTAAATGATCTGTAGACACTTTTAGTAAAGCATTCATTAAGAATCTTTAATTCAAAAAAATATTGGTTATGAATTGTACAAATCATAGTGCCACCAGTCTTATTTATGCATAATATTGTGGCTTTTATCTTCAAAAAAGGACTGATTAATTTTCATTCAGCTTTTAATTTGCAATAAAATAATGTTTACTCTATTAAATGTCTCTGATACTCTATCAGATGTCTGATACGCTATCAAAAGTTTTCTGCCAACAAAAGTCCATCTAGTCAAAACTATGGTTTTTCCAGTAGTCATGTATGGATGTGAAAGTTAGACTATAAAGAAAGCTGAGTGCTGAAGAATTGATGCTTTTGAACTGTGTTTTGGAGAAGACTCTTGAGAGTCCCTTGGTCTGCAAGAAGATACAACCAGTCTATCCTAAAGGAAAACAGTCCTGAATATTCACTGGAAGGACTGATGCTGAAGTTGAAACTCCAATCAATAGTTTGGCCATCTGATATGAAGAATTGACTCACTAGAAAAGACCCTGATGCTGGGAGAGAGTGAAGGCAAGAGAAGGGGATGACAGAGGATGAGATGGTTGGATGGCATCACTGACTCGATGGACATGAATTTGAGTAAGCTCCCGGAGCTGGTGACTGACCAGGAAGTCTGTCGTGCTGCAGTCCATGGGGTCACAGAGTTGGACACAACTGAGTGACTGAACTGACTGACTGACCCTATCAAATAAAATAAAATGGATGTTTAATGCCATATAGATTTTTATTATTGACTGGATAAAATTTGATTTTATTAAAAGTTCTCAAGTGACTAATATTCATTAGTTTTCTCTTAGGACAAAAAATTACCAAAACATTACATGTTTCAGATGGTAGAACATAATAATTGGATATTTGTATATATTTCAAAAGAGTCACCACCAAAAATCTAGTTAGCAAGTCACTATACATAATTTAAGAATTTCTTCTCTATAATGATAATTTTTAAGATGTACTCTATTGGCAACTTACAAATACACAATACAGTGTAATTAGTTATAGTTACCATGCTGTACATTACATACCCATGACTTACTTATTTTATTAAAAATTACTGATTTTTATAAGGATATCAGTTACATTAGATTAGAGCCCATCACAATATCATTATTTTAACTTGATGAGCTCTGTCTCTCAGGAAATTTTCCATATGAGATCACAATTAGTGTTACAAGGGATTAGGACTTCAATATATCCTTCTCAAAAATTCCTTGAATAATTTTATTTTGAACCTATATATAATCATCATTTGCATTTGTAGAATACATTACATAATAAATGATATAAATCAGTTACTAAGTTAAATTTTAAAAAAATTGTTTATTTTGATGCCCATTTCAATATATTCTTTTGTGGGGACACAATTTAACCTATAACTACAAGCATTAATGTCATTTGAAGATGTAGATGTTGATCCAATTGTTTCCACTAGGTACACTTGAAAGAAATATAGACTGAAAATATTGTTTCCAATTCTTTATGTATACTGCATCATTTAATTATTACAAAAACTTATAATACAAGCATAATTACCTTACTTGGTGGCTCAGGTGGTAAAAGCGTCTTCCTACAAAGAGGGAGACCCGGGTTCAATCCCTGGGTTGGGAAGATCCCCTGGAGAAGGAAATGGCAAGCCACGCCAGTACTCTTGCCTGGAAAAATCCCATGAACGGAAGAGCCTGGTAGGCTACAGTCCATGAGGTCGCAGAGTTGGACACGACTGAGCGACTTCATTTTCACTTACCTTTCTAGCTTTATAGATAAAGAAAACTAAAAGGCTATCATATCACTTAAGTGACCTATATGACTGTCATTAAGGGTCAGAATATTGGCAAACTCATCTCTATTTTCAGTCAAAAATTCAATTATTTCTGTCTTGCAATTTAAAGAAAACTATGCAAAAAATCAAGAATCTTGTTTAAAACGCATACTTGTATTTTCCTAAAGAGCTGGCCCATATTATTCTGAAATGGGCCTGTGAACCAAAGGAAAAAAAAAAAGGCTTTTGGGTAATAAGTTTCTTAGGCATTAATGAGGAATATCAATTGAAACAAGCAAACAAACAAATGCTTTTAAATTTATGTAGAAGGGGCTTTCAAATTTTTGTAGATCCTTACAGTTTTGCTGAGAGGCTGATTTAGTGGCTTTCTTTGAATTTCACTTTGGATGGTTATTTTTAACTCTCTTAAAAGCTGAAATGACACAAAACTGACAGATGTGTTGCATACCAAATTTTAATCATTTGCATCAATAAACACATTAATGTGGTACTGAGTAATAAAATCTCTTTAAGTCATCATGCATTGCAAACTATTCTAAGATTGCAATGCAAGACATCATTGTAACTTATATGTTTGAGTCCAGTTTTATGACTATTCATACCAACACACTCTCAGAAAAACAAAGTCCCATTTAATGAGTTACCTGGTGAGGTGAAAGCTCATAGAAGTAAAACTGTTGCACATGGAGAGCCTCAAAGTATGGCTAAGAACAGTTCATTAGACTGAAGAATTGTGATATTATCCAGAGTATCAGATCTCTTTTGCTGAGGTTGGAGAGATAGTATTCCAGCTGCATGGAGGGGAGGAGGAAATATGGAATTCATGACATTATAGGGTGAACTGTGTCCCCACAAAATTCCTAGGTTGAAATCCTACACCTCCCACCTCAGAATATGACCCAATTTGAAGATAGTGTCTTTACAGATGTAATCAAGTTAAGATGATACCACTTGGATAGACTCCTAATCCAGTGTTATTGGTATTCATAGAAAAAGGGGAAATTTGAAGATAGACTGCATACAGGAAAGATGTCATGTGACTATCAAGGCAGAGATCAAGGTGATGCATATACTAGCCAAGGAACACATGCAAGTGAAATCGCTCATTTGTGTACAACTCTTTGACACCCCATGAACTATAGCCTAACAGGCTTCTCCATACATGGGATTTTCTAAGCAAGAGTACCGGAATGGGTTGTCATTTCCTTCACCAGGAGATCTTCCAGACACAGGGATCAAACCTGGGTCTCCCGCATTGCAGGCAGGTGCTTTACCCTCTGAGCCACCAGGAAAGCCCAGGAACACATAAGATTGCTAGCAAATCACCAGAAGCTAGGAGAGAGTAATGGAACAGATTGTGTATCAAAGACAACAGAAGGACTTACTCTGCCTGTGCCTTGGTCTTAGATTTGCAGCGTCCAGAACGAGAAATAGTACACTTCTTTTGTTCAAGCTACCAAGTTTGCAGTGTTTTGTTACAATTCTAGCCAACCAATATCTCAATACAAAATGTTTTACATAATTTTTCAGTCAAGCCACTTTTGAGCCTCAACCATATCTTTATATTCAGTGGTAACTGGTGTTGCCAATTTCTTAGTATTTTGAAGATTTTATGGCTCAAATTGAGTTTTTTAATTTCTCCAGTGTTGACTGTTTTCATAGGTCTGATAATCAGTTATAATTTGTCTTTATACTTGATATTATCTGCTTGCAAAGTATGTACTTATTATCTTCTCCCCAATTATTGAAGGATTTAGAAAGTTTTCTTTCTAACCATTTTATTGAAGTTTGTGGAAGGCAAGGGCATAAATTCAAAAGTTTTGGCATACCTTCAACTGAAAGTTCTATTAATTGACTTAGAAAATGAAACCATTATAATTTATCATGCAAAATAAACATATTCAATAAAATATTTATTTTATATTTATATTTTTATTGAAAATAAGTTTTCTCTGCCAATAGTTTTTAACTACTAACTTCTGAATTCTGTACAAAAACTTGTTGGAATATAATGATGTGGAAAATTATCCTAGAGCTCAGTGGCACTTGTATTTATAAGACACATTTTTTTGGTGTGTGTGTGACATGTTAATACACATTCATGAGTGAAGTGGATCAAGTATGCATATTTTTCAAATATTATGGTGTCTTCAGTCTTAGTCCATGACATTTAGCTGTTAACATTAACCTCTAAATTTCATGAAAAAAAAAAAACACGCTAAATTAAATCAGAAATGGAAACGAATATATCAGAAATTAACAGACACAGTACAGATAAAACATAGTTCTTTTATACATGCCACTGGCTCTGCATAGGTATAACTTAATATACTAGCTGAAAGGTTAGACATTTGTATATAAGGGTTTTATCAATAAAATAAAATAAATAATGAAAGCTTCATTCATTCATTCACTCATCTATCTTTAGTGATGCACAGACTCACTAAACCTGTTGCTTTTTATGAGATGTCCCACTAATGTTCAACTGCTGACAATTGTAAAATGTCTGAGTGTGATTAAAGTTCATATACTGTAGTCATTAAAGAGATTTCCTACGTTACTTAGCTTTATTGACTACATATGGACCTAGTCACACTATCATTGATTAAAAGAAATACTAGAATAGTCAGTCTTCTATAGGCAGGCTTACCTTTTAAGTAAGCTTTTCAAATGTGTTGGAAACTCTTAAAATTGGACTCCTTCATCTCTGAGTTGCCAGATAGGCCTCCAAACCCATGTAGGGAGACTGTCCTTTTAATCTCTTGAGGTATATTTGATGGGACTAAGAAAAGGAGTACATCAAGTCTGTATATTGTCACCCTGCTTATTTAACTTATATGCAGAGTACATCAAAAGAAACGCTGGGCTGGAAGAAGCACAAGCTGGAATCAAGATTGCCAGGAGATATATCAATAACCTCAGATATGCAGATGAATAGTGGCTCAGAGGTTAAAGTGTCTGCCTGCAGTGCGGGAGACACGAATTCGATCCCTGGGTCGGGAAGATTCCCTGGAGAAGGAAATGGCAACCCACTCCAGTATTCTTGCCCGGAAAATCCCATGGAGGGAGGAGCCTGGTAGGCTACAGTCCATGGGGTTGCAAAGAGTCGGACACGACTGAGCTACTTCACTTCACTTCATGCAGATGACACCACCCTTATGGCAGAAAGTGAAGAGGAACTAAAAAGCCTCTTGATAAAAGTGAAAGAGGAGAGTGAAAAAGTTGGCTTAAAGCTCAACATTCAGAAAACTAAGATCATGGCATCTGGTCCCATCACTTCATTGGAAATAGATGGGGACACAGTGGAAACAGTGTCAGACTACCTTTTTGGCCTCCAAAATCACTGCAGATGGTGACTGCAGCTATGAAATTAAAAGATGCTTACTCCTTGGAAGTAATCTATGACCAACCTAGATTGCATATTCAAAAGCAGAGACATTACTTTGCCAGCAAAGTTCCATCTAGTCAAGGCTATGTTTTTCCCAGTGGTCATGTATGGATGTGAGAGTTGGACTGTGAAGAAAGCTGACCAACGAAGAATTGATGCTTTTGAACTGTGGTGTTAGAGAAGACTCTTGAGAGTCCCTAGACTGCAAGGAGATCCAACCAGTCCATTCTAAAGGAGATCAGTCCTGGGTGTTCATTGGAAGGACTGATCAGTTCAGTTCAGTTCAGTCACTCAGTCATGTCCAACTCTTTGCAACCCCATGAATTGCAGCACGCCAGGCCTCCCTGTCCATCACCATCTCCCGGAGTTCACTCAGACTCATGTCCATCGAGTCCGTGATGCCACCCAGCCATCTCATCCTGGGTCATTCCCTTCTCCTCCTGCCGCCAATCTCTCTCAGCATCAGAGTCTTTTCCAATGAGTCAACACTTCGCATGAGGTGGCCAAAAAACTGGACTTCAGCTTTAGCATCATTTCTTCCAAAGAAATCCCAGGGTTGATCTCCTTCAGAATGGACTGGTTGGATCTCCTTGCAGTCCAAGGGACTCTCAAGAGTCTTCTCCAACACCACAGTTCAAAAGCATCAATTCTTCAGCACTCAGCCTTCTTCACAGTCCAACTCTCACATCCATACATGACCACAGGAAAAACCATAGCCTTGACTAGATGGACCTTAGTTGGCAAAGTAATGTCTCTGCTTTTGTATATGCTATCTAGGTTGGTCATAACTTTTCTCCAGGGAGAAAGTGTCTTTTAATTTCATGGCTGCAGTCACCATCTGCAGTGATCTGGGAGCCAAAAATATAAAGTCTGGCTCTGTTTCCACTGTTTCCCCATCTATTTCCCATGAAGTGATGCGACCAGATGCCATGATCTTCATTTTCTGAATGTTGAGCTTTAAGCCAACTTTTTCACTCTCCTCTTTCACTTTCATCAAGAGGCTTTTTAGTTCCTCTTCACTTGCTGCCATAAGGGTAGTATCATCTGCATATCTGAGGTTATTGATATGTCTCCTGGCAATCTTGATTCCAGCTTGTGTTTCTTCCAGTCCAGTGTTTCTCATGATGTACTCTGCATATAAGTTAAATAAGCAGGGTGACAATATACAGCCTTGACCTACTCCTTTTCCTATTTGGAGCCAGTCTGTTGTTCCATGTCCAGTTCTAACTGTTGCTTCCTGACTTGAATACAGATTTCTCAAGAAGCAGGTCAGGTGGTCTGGTATTCCCATCTCGTCAGAATTTTCCACAGTTTATTGTGATCCACACAGTCAAAGGCTTTGGCATAGTCAATTAAGCAGTAATAGATGTTTTTCTGGAACTCTCTTGCTTTTTCCATGATCCAGCGGATGTTGGCAATTTGATCTCTGGTTCCTCTGCCTTTTCTAAAACCAGCTTGAACATCAGGGACTTCATGGTTCACGTATTGCTGAAGCCTGGCTTGGAGAATTTTAAGCGTTACTTTACTAGCATGAGATGAGTGCAATTGTGTGGTAGTTTGAGCATTCTTTGGCATTGCCCTTCTTGGGAATTGGAATGAAAACTGACCTTTTCCAGTCCTGTGGCCACTGATGAGTTTTCCAAACTTGCTGGCATAGTGAGTGCAGCACTTTCACAGCATCATCTTTCAGGATTTTAAAACAGGTCAACTGGACTTCCATCACCTCCACTAGCTTTGTTCGTAGTGAACTTTCTAAGGCCCACTTGACTTCACATTCCAGGATTTCTGGCTCTAGATTAGTGATCACATCATCATGATTATCTTGGTCATGAAGATATTTTTTGTACAGTTCTTCTGTGTATTCTTGCCACCTCTTCTTAATATCTTCTGCTTCTGTTAGGTCCAGACCACTTCTGTCCTTTATCGAGCCCATCTTTGCATGAAATCTTCCCTTGGTATCTCTAATTTTCTTGAAGAGATCTCTAGTCTTTCCCATTCTGTTGTTTTCCTCTATTTCTTTGCATTGATCGCTTAAGAAGGTTTTCTTATCTCTTCCTGCTATTCTTTGGAACTGTGCGTTCAGATGCTTATATCTTTCCTTTTCTCCTTTGCTTTTCCCCTCTCTTCTTTTCACAGCTATTTGTAAGGCCTCCCCAGACAGCCATTTTGCTGTTTTGCATTTCTTTTCCATGGGCATGGATTTTATCCCTGTCTCCTGTACAATGTCACGAGCCTCATTCCATAGTTCCTCAGGCACTCTATCTATCAGATCTAGACCCTTAAATCTATTTCTCACTTCCACTGTATAATCATAAGGGATTTGATTTAGGTCATACATGAATGGTCTAGTGGTTTTCTCTACTTTCTTCAATTTAAGTCTGAATTTGGCAATAAGGAGTTCATGATGTGAGCCACAGTCAGCTCCTGGTCTTGTTTTTGTTGACTGTATAGAGCTTCTCCATCTTTGGCTGCAAAGAATATAATCAATCTGATTTCAGTGTTGACCATCTGGTGATGTCCATGTGTAGAGTATTCTTGTGTTGTTGGAAGAGGGTGTTTGCTATGACCAGTGCATTCTCTTGGCAAAACTCTATTAGCCTTTGCCCTACTTCATTCCGTATCCCAAGGCCAAATTTGCCTGTTACTCCAGGTGTTTCTTGACTTCCTACTTTTGCATTCCAGTTCCCTATAATGAAAACGACATCTTTTTTTGGGTGTTAGTTCTAAAAGGTCTTGTAGGTCTTCATAAAACCATTCAACTTCAGCTTCTTCAGCGTTACTGGTTGGGGCATAGACTTGGAAAACTGTGATGTTGAATGGTTTGCCTTGGAGACGAACATAGATCATTCTGTCGTTTTTGAGATTGCATTCAAGTGCTGCATTTTGGACTCTTTTTTTGACCATGATGGCTACTCCATTTCTTCTGAGGGATTCCTGCCTGCAATAGTAGATGTAATGGTCATCTTAGTTAAATTCACCCATTCCAGTCCATTTTAGTTCGCTGATTCCTAGAATGTCAATGTTCACCCTTGCCATCTCTTGTTTGACCACTTCCAATTTGCCTTGATTCATGGACCTGACGTTCCAGGTTCCTATGCAATACTGCTCTTTACAGCATCAGATCTTGCTTCTATCACCAGTCACATCCACAACTGGGTATTGTTTTTGCTATGGCTCCATCCCTTCATTCTTTATGGAGTTATTTCTCCACTGATCTCCAGTAGCATATTGGGCACCTAATGACCTGGGGAGTTCCTCTTTTGGTATCCTATCATTTTGCCTTTTCCTACTGTTCATGGGGTTCTCAAGGCAAGAATACTGAAGTGGCTTGCCACTCCCTTCTCCAGTGGACCACATTTTGTCAGGCCTCTCCACCATGATCCACCCATCTTGGGTTGCCCCTCAGGCATGGCTTGGTTTCATTGAGTTAGACAAGGCTCTGGTCCTAGTGTGATTAGATAGACTAGTTTTCTGTGAATATGGTTTCAGTGTGTCTGCCTTCTGATGCCCTCTTACAACACTTACCATCTTACTTGGATTTCTCTTACCTTGGCATGGGGTATCTCTTCACGGCAGCTCCAGCAAAGCACAACCACTGTTCCTTACCTTGGACGAGGGGTATCTCCTTACCGCCACGTTCCTGACCTTCAACGTGGGATAGCTCCTCTAGGTCCTCCTGTGCCTGCACAGCCACCACTCCTCGGGTTGCTCCTCCCAGCCGCCGGCCCTGGCCTTGGGCTCTGGGTGGCTCCTCAAAGTCACCGCCCCTGGCCTCGGGCGCGAGGTGTCTCCTCCCAGTTGCCCCTGACCTCGGAGGCAGGGTAGCTCCTCTCCGCGGTGCTTAGTGTGTGGGCTCGCAGCCGCCTGCACTTAGTGAGCTGGCTCCCAGCCGCCTGCGCTTAGATGCTAAAGCTGAAACTCCAATGCTTTGGCCACCTCATAAGAAGAGTTGACTCATTGGAAAAGACTTGATGCTGGGAGGGATTGGGGGCAGGAGGAGAAGGGGACGACCGAGGATGAGATGGCTGGATGGCATCACTGACTCGATGGACATGAGTTTGGGTGAACTCCGGGAGTTGGTGATGGACAGGGAGGCCTGGCGTGCTGCGATTCATGGGGTCGCAAAGAGTCAGACATGACTAAGCAACTGAACTGAACTGAAGAACCACTAGTCATTTTGGTACGACCTAAATCATATCCCTTATGATTATACAATGGAGCTTACAAATAGATTCAGTGGATTAGATCTTGTAGACAGAGTGCCTGAAGAACTATGCACAGAGTTTTGAAACATTGTATAGGAAGTGGTGACCAAAACTAACCCTCAGAGGGAAACAAAGTGCAAGAAGGCAAAGTGGTTTTCTGAAGAGGCCTTACAAGTAGCTGAGAAAAGAAAAGTGAAAGACAAAGGAGAAAGGGAAAGATATACCCAACTGAATGCAGTGTTCCAGAGAATAGCAAGGAGAGATAAGAAAGTCTTCCTAAGTGAACAATGAAAAACATTAGAGGAAAATAATAGAATGAGAAAGACTAGAGATCTCTTCAAGGAAACCAGAGATACCAAGGGAACATTTCATGCAAAGATGGGCACAATAAAGGACAGAAAAGGCAAGGACCTAACAGAATCAGAAGATATTAAGAAGAGGTGGCAAGGATATGCAGAAGGGCTGTGCAAAAAGGTCTTAATGACCCAGAAAACAATGATGGTGTGATCACTCACCTATAGCTGGACATCCTGGATTGTGAAGTCAAGTGGGCCTTAGGAAGCATCCTTATGAACAAAGATAATGGAAGTGATGGAATTCCAGGTGAGCTATTTCAAATCCTAAAATGTGATGCTGTTAACGTGCTGCACTCAGTATGCCAGCAAATTTGGAATATTCAGCAGTGGCTACAGGACTGGAAAAGATTGGTTTTCATTCTAATCTCAAAGAAACTCAATGCCAAAGAATGGTCAAATTACTCTACAATTGCACTCACTTCATATACTAGCAAAATTATGCTCAAAATTCTTCCCTCTAGGCTTTAGTAGGAAATTCCAAATGTACAAGCTGGATTAAGAAAAGCAGGAGGCACTAGAGATCAAATTACCAACATCCCCTAGGTCACAGAAAATCAAGGGAATTCCAAAATGAAATCTACTTCTGCTTCATTGACTATGCTAAAGCCTTTGACTGTGTGAATCATAACTAACTTGAAAATTCTTAGAAATGGGAATACCATATCACTTTACCTGTCTCCTAAGAAACCTGTATGCAGGACAAGAAGCAACAGTCATGGAACAACAGACTGGTTCAAAATTGGGGAAGGAGTACATCAAGGCTATATATTGTCACCTTGCTTATTTAATTTATATGCATAGTACATCATGCAAAGGGCTTCCCCAATGGCTCAGCAGGAAAGAATCTGACTGCCATGCAGGAGTCCCAGGAGACATGGTTTCGATCCCTGCGTCCTGAAGATCCCCCAGAGGTGGACTTCTCAACCCATGCCAGTATTCTTGCCTGTAAAATCCCATGGACAGAGAAGCCTGATGGGCTACAGTCCATAGGGTCACAAAAAGTTGGACACGACTGAAGTGACTTAGCATGCATACATGCAAACATACATGCAAAACTCTGGGCTGAATGACTCAGAAGCCAAAATAAGATTGCTGAGCCCTTTGATTAAAGTGAATGAGAAAAGTGAAAAACGCGGTTTACAACTCAACATTCAAAAAATGGAGATCATGGATGGCATCCAGTCCCATCACTTTATGGCAGATAAATGGGGAAAAAGTAAAAACAGTGAAAAGTTTTCTTTTCTTTTCTTTTTTTTGCCTTTACAATTCTAAATCACCTTTATTATTATTATTTTTATTTTTGCTTTATTTTGCTTTACAATACTGTATTGGTTTTGCCATATATTGACATGAATCAGCCACGGGTGTACATGAGTTCCCAATCCTGAACACCCCTCCCACCTCCCAGCCCATATCATCTCTCTGGATCATCCCCATGCACCAGCCCCAAGCATCCTGTATCCTGTATCGAACATAGACTGGCACTTCATTTCTTACATGGTAGTATACATGTTTCAATGCCATTCTCCCAAATCATCCCACCCTCTCCCTCTCCCACAGAGTCCAAAAATCCATTCTAAACATCTGTGTCTCTTTTGCTGTCTCACATACAGGGTCATCATTACCATCTTTCTAAATTCCATATATATGTGTTAGTACACTGTATTGGTGTTTTTCTTTCTGGCTTTTAGTACACTGTATTGGTGTTTTTCTTTCTGGCTTACTTCACTGTGTATAATAGGCTCCAGTTTCATCCACCTCATTAGAACTGATTCAAATGTATTCTTTTGAATGGCTGAGCAATACTCCATTGTGTATATGTACCACAGCTTTCTTATCCATTCATCTGCTGATGGACGTCTAGGTTGTTTCCATGTCCTGGCTATTATAAACAGTGCTGCGATGAACATTGCGGTACATGTGTCTCTTTCAATTCTGGTTTCCTCAGTGTGTATGCCCAGCAGTGGAATTGCTGGGTCATAAGGCAGTTCTATTTGCAATTTTTTAAGGAATCACCACACTGTTCTCCATAGTGGCTGTACTAGTTTGCATTCCCACCAACAGTGTAAGAGGGTTCCCTTTTCTCCACACCCTCTCCAGCATTTATTGCTTGTAGACTTTTGGGTCGCAGCCATTCTGACTGGTGTGAAATGGTACCTCATTGTGGTTTTGATTTGCATTTCTCTAATAATGAGTGATGTTGAGCATCTTTTCATGTGTTTGTTAGCCATCCGTATGTCTTCTTTGGAGAAATGTCTATTTAGTTCTTTGGCCCATTTTTTGATTGGGTCATTTATTTTTCTGGGATTGAGCTGCATAAGTTGCTTGTATATTTTTGAGATTAGTTGTTTGTCAGTTGCTTCATTTGCTATTATTTTCTCCCATTCTGAAGGCTGTCTTTTCACCTTGCTTATAGTTTCCTTTGTTGTGCAGAAGCTTTTAATTTTAATTAGGTCCCATTTGTTTATTTTTGCTTTTATTTCCAGTATTCTAGGAGGTGGATCATGGAGGATCCTGCTGTGATTTATGTCGGAGTTTTGCCTATGTTCTCCTCTAGAATTTTTATAGTTTCTGGTCTTACGTTTAGATTTTTAATCCATTTTGAGTTTATTTTTGTGTGTGGTGTTAGAAAGTGATCTAGTTTCATTCTTTTACAAGTGGTTGACCAGTTTTCCCAGCGCCACTTGTTGAAGAGATTGTCTTACTCTATTGTATATTCTTGCCTTCTTTGTCGAAGATAAGGTGTCCATAGGTGTGTGGATTTATCTCTGGGCTTTCTATTTTGTTCCATTGATCTATATTTCTGTC
Source organism: Oryx dammah (assembly GCF_014754425.2). Classification (NCBI taxonomy): domain Eukaryota; kingdom Metazoa; phylum Chordata; class Mammalia; order Artiodactyla; family Bovidae; genus Oryx; species Oryx dammah. Next base: position 65,236,927 of record NW_024070188.1, read on the forward strand.
TTTGTGCCAGTACCATACTGTCTTGATGACTGTGGCTTTGTAGTAGAGCCTGAAGTCAGGCAAGTTGATTCCTCCAGTTCCATTCTTCTTTCTCAAGATTGCTTTGACTATTCGAGGTTTTTTGTATTTCCATGCAAATTGTGAAATTATTTGTTCTAGCTCTGTGAAAAATACTGCTGGTAGCTTGATAGTGATTGCATTGAATCTGTAGATTGCTTTGGGTAGTATACTCATTTTCACTATATTGATTCTGCCGATCCATGAACATGGTATATTTCTCCATCTATTAGTGTCCTCTTTGATTTCTTTCATGAGTGTTTTATAGTTTTCTATATATAGGTCTTTAGTTTCTTTAGGTAGATATATTCCAAAGTATTTTATTCTTTTCATTGCAATGGTGAATGGAATTGTTTCCTTAATTTCTTTTTCTACTTTCTCATTATTAATGTATAAGAATGCAAGGGATTTCTGTGTGTTGATTTTATATCCTGCAACTTTACTATATACATTGATTAGCTTTAGCAATTTTCTGATGGAGTCTTTAGGGTTTTCTATGTAGAGGATCATGTCATCTGCAAATAGTGAGAGTTTTACTTCTTCTGAAAGGTTTTATTTTCTTGGGCTCCAAAAGCACTACGTATGGTGATTGCAGCCACAAAATTAAAAGACGCTTGCTTCTTGTAAGAAAAGTGATGATGAACCTAGACAGAGTATTAAAAGGCAGAGACATCACTTTGCAAACAAAGATCTGTAGAGTCAAAGGTATAGCTTTTCCAGTAATCATGTACGGATGTGAGAGTTGGACCATAAAGAAGGCTGGGTGCAAAATATTGATGCTTTTGAACTGTGGTGTTGTAGAAGACTCTTGAGAGTACCTAGGACAGCAAAGAGACCAAATCAATCAATCATAAAGGAAGTCAAACCTGAATATTCATTGGAAGGACTGATGTGAAGCTAAAGCTCCAATACTTTGGCCACCTGATGCGAAGAGCAGACTCATTGGAAAAGACCCTGATGCTGGGAAAGACTGAAGGCAAGAGGAGAAGGGGGCAACAGAGGATGTGATGTTTGCATGACATCCCTCACTCAAGGGATATGAGTTTGAGCAAACTCAGAGAGATAGTGAAGGATGGGGAAGCCTGGAGTGCTGCAGTTCATGGGGTACAAAGAGTTAGACATGACTTACTGAGTGAACAACAGCAAAGGATCCCATAAAACTGTGAATCTCTCTTGAATGTTTCCCTGTGTTGTATTACCTTTTATAATGTCTGAACATCATGCCTTTAAAGTCAATTATTTGTCTTTCTTTAAATATCTGAAAAATATAGTTCAGTCTAGGGAAAACCAAAATATTGTTTTCAAAAGATGTTTTCATTCTGATTTTTCTTTGTGGTTATAAAATTTGATGAAGACTCCAAGTCCCTGCTTTGCCACATGCATGTCTTTGGCAAAAGTCTTTAAATGGTTGCTGACTTGTAATAAGCATAGTTGTCATGATCCTATTCCAAAAGAATTATGCATAATTAGGTCATAACAAGAGCTAAGTATACGGCATAGGAAAATTACTCAATGGCAGGAGAACTTTTAAGTTAAAGCCAAACCCTTTATTAGTTCTTTTTGTTTATAGAATGTGGTCACCATGGCTTTTATCTGAACCCTGTAGAAGCTGCTTAAAATTTATGCACTGGGAGCTGCACTGTCAGCTATTTACTCATGTTTCATGAATGTATCTATCTATCAATCCATCAATCTATAAATCTGTTACCCCACCCCTCTTAATTTTCTAAGATAGCATTTGTTTCAGAAGTAAATGAAACAATTATCCATTCATGTTTTACAAGTTTTATGAATATGTCTACAATCTGAGATTTATTTTAAAGATTTCTTCTGTTATATTCTAGAAATTAGAATTGTCTCCTTGCATTTGTCACCTTAGGCATTATGAAGTTGATAGTTGATATTTATGGGTTTGAAACTGGAAAAAATGAAACAAAACAAAGCAAAACCTATCTCATTATTGCTGCTGCTGCTGCTGCTGCTAAGTCACTTCAGTCGTGTCCGACTCTGTGTAACCCCATAGACGGCAGCCCATCAGGCTCCCCCGTCCCTGGGATTCTCCAGTCAACTTATGCTAAAATACTAGTGTTGAACCTCCATATGGCTTTTTGTTTGATGTTCAGATTTTTATTTCCTCAGTCACCTCCTTTATAGGTCATTTTTAAATTTCTGCTGCATAAAATTGACCTCTTTATTTTATTTACAAAAATTATGTCCAGTGGAACTCTGCTTTGCATTTAGTCATTTGAATGATGATTACTGACTTATTTATTAAAAAAAACCCAAGCTAGATCATGAGCTATTAACTGACAATGACAGAATTAATGATTTGTTAACTCTAGTACCTAGAATAGTGGTACAGAAGGATTGACATTAAAGTTTGTGGATTATTATTTCTGCCAATAGTCTATTTGGTTTTAACTGTAAGAAAAAGTAATTTAAAAATTCCAGATCTTCTCCACTTGGCTTTTTAAAATAAAATCTTAGATGGCTAGTGTTTATATTTTCATGAAATAATAAAGATAATATAATTCTCTGAAATTTCTTAATGCAAAGATATAATTTGAAGATACAAAATCATCACATAGTTGAAACAGTGCCACGTAGAACTTATTCAACATTAACAAAAATATAACATTTTGCAATTATGAGTATCTTCTCATAATTGATATCTTTCATAGAGGTGCTACTTTGTATTTTTTCATTTTTCTATGATTATCTGCAGTTCATTAATATCTATCTGAATTCATGACTTTTAAGTAGAATAAAGATAGCTTCATCATTCAGAAAATCTAATTTTTGTTTATTAAATTTTAAACTTTTCTATATGTAATATTTATTAGTTTTCTATTATTAAAGTGTAAAATTTTCTAAAATTTAATTTTGCCATATAAAAATAAAGATACAAATTAAGAATTTATTAAAGATAAAAAAGTATAGAAATTTTTCTGATAATGAATAAAATTAAATACCTTTTCAATTTTTATTACCTTACTAATCATGTTTCTTCCATTTTTACATATTAACATATCTTGTATATTTTATAATGTCTTATTAAGTTACATATTTTACAATGACATATTTTATAATGTATTAAGATGAGTGTGTGTATAGACACATTGAATTTATCTACTTCTTTCTTCATTTGACATTCTAATTTGCCACAGCTTTTATGTGATAATATAAATAAACAAAAATGTACATAGCTGTTATTCTAGTTATTTTACTAAACGATCTCAAACATTGCCATTATTGGCTGTTTAGAAATCTACACAACTTAAGGTACTAAAATGTATTTTCAGAGAATTCATTATTTGCTTTCATGTGACTTATTAATGCATCCTATTAATGTAGTTCAGATACATAAGTTTAACCTTAAAATGTGTACATATTTGAAGCACTGTGAATACCTAAATTTATAAATACTTGTGAAAATCTAAAAATCAAATGCAAAGTGATCATATTGTTGTCTCCATTTGGAAAATCTTGTACCTTCAGTAATAGACTCTGTTTTTGGAGTTAAAGACTAGTTCGGTCACAACACAAGTGGGATGACTGAAAGCTTGGGTAATGGGCTATAAAATCTTTTCCATCTAGGTCACTGATTGAATTGAGACTGTCACCAAGGTAGGGAGAAAAACAGTGATTGCTGCCATATAAGAAATGTCAAATAATGTGAAATAAGAATACTGTCTCAATTTTAGTAGGTATTATTCCCCATTTACCTATCATACATTCACATATGCAAGGCTGAACACATCATATATATATACACACACACACAGACTCTTCATGCTTCAGAACAGATAAAATTATAAAGTTATTCTGGGGTGATACTTCTGCTTCAAAATTGTAAGGCAAAATAGGAAATATTGTGCTTAATTGGTCCAAGCAGTGCCATGAGGAAATTTCTGTCCCAGAATTAAAGTGGTGAACTCAACCAGGGGAAATCTACACTTTGATTCTTATCCTTTTATAGGCTATAGAAACTGAAGTAAGTTTCTTTGTTCTTTTACTATATGGCCCTTCAATATTATTTATTATATAAAGGAAGAAACATTTTGTCTGAAAGATTCTACCAAATAAAAATGGAAAAAGAATTTATTTTGATCAGCAAAGAATGTAGAAATTTACTTAAGTAGTAAAGAATGTAGCTGTCTGACTTTGGTATTATGTTACACCTCATGGTTCTGGCATCTTGTTTGCCTTAAATGGTTTCACAAGCAGGAGGGTTGACCCAGAGCAGATTCTCAGTGGCTGTACAGAGTACAGCTAAACAGCAGATTTAATGAGGTTGGAATTTCACACAATGCCTTATTCAAAGAATTCAGGAGGCAGGGAGAGCAGTTGTGATGAATTGCAGTTGCCCATGGCTTTGTATCAAGAAGCAAAACCTTTTCCACAAATAGTTCAAAAAAGATCAAAAATAGATACCAATTATACTTAGTTTTAAGATTCAAATTTTGAGGGGGAAGCAAATGGGGACTCATGTCTCTCTTTTGTTAAGAAAGTCTCATTCATGAACTAAAAGCATGGAGCTTTATTTACTGCTCTGAAGTCAAAAAGGATCAAATATTTTTCCTACAATATTTTGACATAGCCAGAATTTTCCCTTAGTTTTCCCACTTTGTAACACCTCATTTCTTTGTTTGCTTGTCTGATTGTCTTACTTAACTTAGAACTCACTGAAGACAGTATCTGAGCACCTGTAAACATTTAGTAAATGATTGTATCATGAATATTGAATGAAAATAAATGCAACTCATGCATACACTCTGTGTTAAAATAAGACATAAAAAGCTCAGACATTTTCACTCTATTTTATGCCCTCAAGAGGCATCAGTGTAAGAATTTGATACACAGCTCATTTATCTAGGAACCTAATCATCAGTTTTAATGTTGCAAATTCAACATCCAGTTTTATGAAATTTCCCCACCTTTTTTCTCATTGAAAAATAGTCCCAGGTTGGTTATATTATAACTTACTTTTTAGACCCAGGCATAAAACCTCAGTTGTAAAAGCAGACTTCAGCCTCTGGGTTATAGATGTTAGTGGTGAGAATGCCCTCCCCTTACATTAGAACTATATGACTCTGGGCATTTCCACATAACTTTTGGTTAACCTTGACCTATACTTATTCAAATATTCATATGATGTAGAGGGATTTGTGATAGGAGCAGAGTGATTACAAAATTTCTCATCTAGATTTGGACACTTTTGCTTACAACTAAAAAAAAAAAAAACACACACAAAACGAGGAGGAAGGAAAGGAGATGGAGAAGAAGAGAGAAGAAGAAGAAGAAGAAAAAAAAAAACAAAGAAATAAAGGAAAACCGAGTAGGATGCTGAGACCTTAGGTGTAACAGACTATCATCAGGAAACCAAAGCAAAGCATCAGGCCACCCTGAAGAGAAGAAATGATCAAGTGAGCATCACTAACTGCATTCCAGTTGATTTATAGTTGCTTCCCAAAGATTGCCTTTCAATGTTGACATAAAGCCTTGATTCAGGCTTGACTGAGAGTACTGAATGCTCATTTCTCTTTTGATAGAAAGAAGCTAAGATTATCCCTCCTCTCATTCTGTCCCAGGGTATCACTGAATCTTCAAATTGAGGTCTTCAAATTGGGATTCTTTTCAAGAATAGTTGTGTATACAATTTTAATGGAGTCAATTTATAGCTTTTCACCTACTCTTTTCTAGCACGGCATAGAGTTTTTTAAATTCCTTTTCTTAATTTAATAACTATGTACAAAAAAGACATTATCTCACTCACCAATACATCAGACTTTGCAAATTAACGTTGTCTTACATGCCTTCATTAAGACACATCGATCCCATTATGGAAGCTTTTGTTTCTCCCCATTCTATGCATCTTTCTGTTAAGAAACAAATAGGACATTAAAATGGTATATTTCCATCCTTGTAGAAGGTTCTTAGTAGATATGTGGTAGATTATTGGTGGTGTGATTGATGACAATTTTATTTAATGGCCTCGTCTCTATCAAACCCCTACTATTTTCAAAGAATGTATTGTTCTTAAGAAAACATATGGTTAGAGAAAGCAGGGAGCTTTAGGAGGAAATAATAAACTCTTTAAAATAGCTTTCATTCACATACTTCGTGTAAGCAACTGCTAGAAGTTATTTGGAATCCCTATTCCTAAAATGCATCATTAGGAGGAAAGAAAAGAATCTATAGGTACCCAATGTAATACAGATTACTCTAATATTTTTAAATGCAACTAGAGTGGTCTGGAGTACACTAAAATTTTAAAATTATAATACATACAATTTGCACATAAATAATTATTTAATTGAATGTGGTTTGCCTTATTCAATAATGTAGTTAAACTTTATCAAATATTTTATTGAAATCTTTATTGTCAATAAATCATCATAGTTCACTGTAAATATTACATGTTAAAATAGTTTCTACTTTCTACTAACACAAAATTATACTGCTAATGCTGGACTGACTACTCTTCAGTTGTATATTCTGTTTCCTCCATGTAATACATAGAAAAATTTTGATTGTGATCTAATTAAAATAATATAGTTATTCTTGTTATTTGGGTTCAAAAATCACTGCAGATGTTTACTGCAGCCTTGAAATTAAAAGACGCTTACTCCTTGGAAGGAAAATTATGACCAACCTAGACAGTATATTAAAAAGCAAAGACATTACTTTGCCAACAAAGGTCCACCTAGTCGAAGCTATGGTTTTTCCAGTAGTCATGTATGGATGTGAGAGTTGGACTAGTGAAAAACTGACTCATTTGAAAAGACTCTGATGCTGGGAAAGATTGAAAGCAAGGAGGAGAAAGGGATGACAGAGGATGAGATGGTTGGATGGCATCACTAACTCAACGGACATGAGTTTGACTAAGCTCCAAGAGTTGGTGATGGACAGGGAAGCCTGGAGTGCTGCTGCCAATGAGGTCACAAAGAGTTGGACACAACTGAGTGACTGAACTGAACTGATTCTTATTTAATTTCCCAGAAGCTGAATGTCAGAAATGAACACATGCATAAACATATTTTCTGAAAGAACATAATGTATTTATTACATCTTCTGCTTCTTAATCTATAATTTTGTTTTTCATACTAAATTATTGTAAGCTAAGTAATGCAATATGGGCTTCCCAGGTGGCGCTAGTGGTAAAGAACCCACCTGCAAATACAGGAGACATAAGAGATGTGGGTTTGATCCCTGAGTCGGAAGATCCCCTTGAGGAGGGCATGGCAACCCACTCCAGTATTCCTGCCTGGAGAATCCCATGGACAGAGGAGCTTGGTGGGCTTCAGTCCATAAGGTCGTAAAAAACTGTACATGAATGAAGTGACTGCGCACACCTGCAATACAATATAGCGTAAAATTCACTCAACTTCAATTACTTATATTAAATTCGCATTTTAATTGTTTTTTTTTTTTTACCTATTTTATCATATACTTTACCAGATGCTCTCTGGAATTTATTTTTCTCTCTTTTTTTGATATTCCTCAAATGCATATTAACAGATGCCTTTGAGTTGGAAAATATAAAGTGAAACTTTTTATCATATAAAGTGTCTGGTTTGACTCATCAGTATGACAGTAAGAACAAGCATTATTTCTAAAGGTACAGTGTCAAAGAAAAGCCCCTTAAATGAACTAAATCAGGAAACTCTTAAGTTTTGCCAAAATAACAAAAAGTTACAGCACATGAAAAAGAAAAAAGCATTTCATCAGAAAAATTGCATTGCTAAAGATGCTATAGTATTTATGTCCCCAGTCAACTAATTCAGAGAATCTTAGGTTAATCAAAGTGTTTATAAAGGAAAAGAATAATAGGCTTAATTGGATGGTGATTTGATAAGTCTAGGGAAGTAGTGATTTAATATGGTGAAATCATCTAAGAAGAAAGTTGGCATTGCCTATGTTCTTTTAAATTTGAATATTCATATGCCCTGTGTTTCAGAATTTTACTCCTAGGGATACTCTTAAGAGCATATGGGCTAGGTATGTGTTTCCATTGCAGTTTAGACGGTAATGAATCTGCCTGCAATGCAGGAGACCCAGGCTTGATCTCTGGGTCAGGAAGATCCCTGGAGAACTGCATGGCTCCCATTCCAGTATTCTTACCTGAGACTTCCATGGATATAGGAGCCTGGCAGGATATAGGATATAGGAGTCCATGGGGTTGCAAAGAGTCAGACATGATTGAGCGACTAACACACACACACACGCTCCCAAGAGACACTCTTGCCCATGACTTTCCAGACACCTATGTGAGAATATCATAACAGCAAAAATCTGGAAATAATCCAAACACCCACCATGACAGACTGGATGAATAAACCATGTGTTACTCACACATTGGCATATACTACTCTAGTCAAAACAAATGAACTATAACAATGTGCCCTAACATGAATGAATCTTAGCAACAAACAAACTCTCAGTAAAACTTTTTTTGAATTGCTTTATAGAAATTGAGAAAACAAATGACACAAAAGATTGGATGGCCACAAGACAAAAAAACCTGAAAAAAAGTATGCACAAGTCTTTCGTTTCAAACTCCTGGTTTTCATTATAAATAACAAAATTGCTAACTGATTACCTATTGGAATAGAAAATTGAAAATCATATTTGATAGTAGTATATCATGGGAGCTTTAGTATAGGAGATATTAAATGTCTTTGCTGAAAAACAAAATACTTTAAATTGCATCCTTCCCATTTTTTCAATGTTGAGTCTATTAAGATCTTTGCAACTGATTCAGGTCAATGTGGAAAATATGATTATATTAATAATTATGTTTACTAGCTACATGTATAATGTTTTAGACTGGAGTTGGTTTCAAGGCATTTATTTTGCCCAGATAAGAATATTTTATTTTAATGCATTTGCAAACATTCTTAAAACAGTTCACACATGACACAGTTCATAATACAGCATAGAAGTTTGGAAATATTTCTTAATGAGAGAACTTGAAATATGCATATAAATCAACACATCCCTCCCTAACACAGGAATTGAAGTCTTTTTTTAAATTTTTTCATTCAAGTAAATCTGTTCACTAAAACTTAGAGCTGTTAGCTATTAAGAGCAAAAAATAATTTAGGCTATTTAAAGAACCAATGGAATCCCATCAACTGGGTCTGAACCCACATTTAGTTTTCAACAGATGAAAATTAGTAATGAAATTCAGAATAGATTTCAGGTAATTAGATTTTATTTGTACCTACTGAATAGACAGCAATATGCATTTTAGAAAAACTAAACATAATTTAGTTCCTCCCTCACTTTCCCAAAATTTCTTTATTTTTTTACCGAGATGTAAAATAAAATGCTACAGTACTACGCATATGCCATACATATGTCATCATTTCTTTAGTCTTGGCAGAACAAGCCCCAGGCAAGATTGTGAACGAAAAGATTGGCCTTGACATAACCAGACCTACTTTAGGCAATTTTCCTCTCCTCTTCATGGTACTTTTCTTTGCATCCTTAAGGAACACCATCTTTGTAAAATTCCCTGACCCCTGCCAATTAAATCTGTTCTCAGCAAAGGGTTCAGCCTCACTTGTTCATCCTTCACTGTCAATTAATGGAAAGATATTACTTTACCAGGGCTCTTGACATTTTAAGCCATCTTTCTAATTGTGGAATCAGTGGCTTTGTCCCCTGGAAAGCCAGATCAACTACTTAAGTAGGCTTGTCTTCTAATGTAGAAGTCAAAGCTGACCTGGCTTTCAAGAAAAAGGAAAAAGAAACTTACTAAAAAGTCATTTCTTTAAGCAAACATGGTTGATTGAGATATTAATGCCCAATTAGTGATTCTGAGGTCACCAATTAAATGTCCTGACCACTCAGTCAGTGATGATGACAGTTACTGTATACAGGGCTTGTCATTGTTTGCAGATCTGTCTCTTAGCTTTATGACCAGTGAATCACATTGTTCAAACTGAGCCCTGTCAACGGTAATTGTTTCACACTAGGGTAACTCATCTGCTGCTGTCATTTCCTAGGTATTAATATTGATTCAAGCTCACTCCAATATCTCCCAGAAGCCTTTCTTCTTCCAAAATTTGATAGGATTATTTGCCCTAATTCAAGTTGTCATATAACTACTTTTTTTTTTCTTAGCATCACACAGTTTACTGGGCCCATAAAGTGACCAAAGCAACATCTGAGAGCCTATTGTTAGCATTGGCGACACCAGTTATTTAACTTAAGTCATTTCCTAATAATACACACTTCATAAAGACAAGATTTATGTGAGCCCAGGATGGACACATAGTGAGTACTTATTTTGTAAATAACTAAGAGGAATTTAGCAGTAGGTTTTCCTGAAGGTAAAAGAGAGGAGAATATATACCTTTTGATTGATATTCTGATTTTAATTTAAAAATGTGCCTGAAGAGAAGACAGCCCTCTGTTTACCCCCATAACTCATTATACACAAAAGTAGGAGTGGAGTCTGGGGGTTGCAAAGAATTGTAAAGAAGTACATTTGGTGTGTGCAAAAGAGATCCATTCGAAGGGATGGTAAATAAGCCTAGGAAGGAGATATGTGTGTGTATATATATATACATATATATATATATAAAAGCAATGAGGAAATACTGAGTTTCTTTCTTCTTTCATGTCCATATTATTCAAAAGGGCAAATGTTTGCAAGTTTACTAATATATGAGAATTTCTATGTGGAAGTGGATGTGAATTTTGCTGTCTCCATCTTCCTCACTGCCTTCCTTTCCCTCTTCTTTCACTTGGAATTGCCAGAAAAATATGACCTCGGGCAAAATTTTTCTAGGATTTGAAGAAGGTCTGCATTTCTTCCTACTCTGTTTACTTATTTTAGAAACCCCTTGGAAACAAAACTATTGACTCACAATATACAACAATATTTATTTTTCTTTATGTATAATATGAGGTTGGTTTTGAACTTAAGACCTAAAAGCAGAAACCAGTATACTGTAACACCAATCTGCTAAACCTTCCAAGTTTATTTATGTAGTTATTAATGAAACCATAGTAGGGCATAGGAAAATCAAATTTATTTAAATTATTTATTTAATCTACTTTCAAAAATGAAGTTAAACATTAACATTCTAGCATATAACCTCCAGATATACTCAATATAAAACTGATAAAGAAGATACATAATGAAATATTATTAATTAAGGAGATGACAGAAGGCAACAGCAATGGAGAGGATTATAGTTCAGTAACAAGCAATATTGCATAAGAACGTGGAATGTTAGGTCCATGAATCAAGGCAAATTGGAAGTGGTCAAACAGGAGATGGCAAGAGTGAACATCCACATTCTAGGAATCAGCAAACTAAAATGGACTGGAAAGGGTGAATTTAACTCAGATGACCATTATATCTACTACTGTGGGCAAGAATCCCTTAGAAGAAATGGAGTAGCCATAGTAGGCTACAGTCCATGGGGTGGCTAAGAGTCAGACATGACTGAGGGACTTCACTTTCACTTTTCACTTTCATGCATTGGAAAAGGAAATGGCAACCCACTCCAGTATCCTTGCCTGGACAATTCCAGGGACAGGAGCCTATTGGGCTGCCATCTATGGGGTCGCACAGAGTCGGACATGACTGACACGACTTAGCAGCAGCAGCCATCATAGTCAACAAAAGAGTCCAAAATGCAGTACTTGGATGCAGTCTCAAAAACGACAGAATGATCTCTGTTCCTTTCCAAGGCAAACCATTCAATATCACAGTAATCCAAGTCTATGCCCCAACCAGTACTGCTGAAGAAGCTGAAGTAGAATGGTTCTATGAAGACCTACAAGACCTTCTAGAACCAACACCCAACAAAAAAAACGTCCTCTTCATTATAGGGGATTGGAATGAAAAAGTAGGAAATCAAGAAACACCTGGAGGAACAGGCAAATTTGGCCTTGGAGTACAGAATGAAGCAGGGCAAAGGCTAACAGAGTTTTGCCAAGAGAACACAAAAGTTATAGCAAACACCCTCTCCCAACAACACAAAAGACTCTACACATGGACATCACCAGATGGCCAACACCGAAAACAGATTGATTATTCTTTGCAGCCAAAGATGGTGAAGCTCTATACAGTCAGCAAAAACAAGACTGGGAGCTGACTGTGGCTCAGATCATGAACTCATTATTGCCAAATTCAGACTTAAATTGCATAAAGTGGGGAAAACCACTAGACCATTCAGTTCAGTTCAGTTGCTCAGTCATGTTTGACTCTTTGCGACCCCATGAATCGCAGCACACCAGGCCTCCCTGTCCGTCTCTAACACCCAGAGCTCACCCAGACTCACGTTCATCGAGTCGGTGATGCCATCCAGCCATCTCATCCTCTGTCGTCCCCTTCTCCTCCTGCCTCCAGTCCCTCCCAGCATCAGAGTCTTTTCCAATGAGTCAACTCTTCCCATGAGGTGGCCAAAGTACTGGAGTTTCAGCTTTAGCATCATTCCTTCCAAAGAAATCCCAGGGCTGATCTCCTTCAGAATGGACTGGTTGGATCTCTTTGCAGCCAAGTATGACCTAAATCAAACCCCTTACAATACAGTGGAAGTGAGAAATAAATTTAGGGTACTATATCTGATAAACAGAGTGCCTGATGAACTATGGACAGAGGTTCATGACACTGTACAGGAGACAGGGATCAAGATCATCCCCATGGAAACGAAATGCAAAAAAGCAAAATGGCTGTTTGAGGAGGCCTTATAAATAGCTGAGAAAAGAAGAGAAGTGAAAAGCAAAGGAGAAAAGGAAAGATATATCCATTTGAATTCAGAGATCCAAAGAATGGCAAGGAGAGATAAGGAAGCCTTCCTCAGTGATCAGTGCAAAGAAATAGAGGAAAACAATAGAATGGGAAAGACTAGAGATCTCTTCAAGAAAATTAAAGATACCAAGGGAACACTTCATACAAAGGTGGGCTCAATAAAGGACAGAAATGGTATGGACCTAACAGAAGCAGAAGATATTAAGAAGAGGTGAAAAGAATACACAGAAGAACTGTACAAAAAAGATTTTCATAACCCAGATAGTCACGGTAGCATGATCACTCATCTAGAGCCAGAAATCCTGGAATGCAAAGTCAGGCGGGCCTTAAGAAGCATCACTATAAATATAGCTAGTGGAGGTGATGGAATTCCAGTTGAGCCATTTCAGACCCTAAAAAATGATGCTGTGAAAGTACTGCACTCAATATGTCAGCAAATTTGGAAAACTCAGCAGTGGCCATAGGACTGGAAAAGGTCAGTTTTCATTCCATTCCCAAAGAAAGGCAATGCCAAAGAATGCTTAAACTACTGCACAGTTGCACTCATCTCCCCATGGTGGCTCAGACGGTAAAACGTCTGCCTACAATGTGGGAGACCTGGGTTCAATCCCTGGGTTGGAAAGATCTCCTAGAGAAGGAAATGGCAACCTACTCCAGTATTCTTGCCTGGAAAATCCCATGGATGGAGGAGCCTGGTAGATTACAGTCAGTGGGGTCGTTAAGAGTTGGACTCGACTGAGCAACTTCACTTTCACTTTCACACGCTAGTAAAGTAATGCTCAAAATTCTCCAAGCCAAGCTTCAGCAATACCGTGAACCATAAACTTCCACATGTTCAAGCTGGTTTTAAAAAAGGCAGAGGAACCAGATATCAAATTTCCAACATCCACTGGATCATTCAAAAAGCAAGAGAGTTCCAGAGAAACATCTATTTTTGCTTTATTGACTATGCTAAAGCTGTTGACTGTGTGGATCACAATAAACTGTGGTAAGTTCTTCAAGACATGGGAATACCAGACCACCTGACCCATCTCTTGAGAAATCTTTATGAAGGTAAAGAAACAATAGTTAGAACTGGACATGGAACAACAGACTGATTCCAAATAGGAAGAGGAGTATGTCAAGGCTGTATATTGTCATCTTGCTTATTTAACTTATATGCAGTGCACATCATGAAAATGCTGGGCTGGATGAAGCACAGGCTATAATCAATATTGCTGAGAGAAATCTCAATAACCTCAGATATGCAGATGACACCACCCTTATGGTAGAAAGTGAAGTAAAACTAAAGAGCCTCTTGATGAAAGTGAAAGAAGAGAGTGAAAAAGTTGGCTTAAACTCAACATTCAGAAAACTAAGATCATGGCATCCAGTCCCATCACTTCATGCCAAATAGATGGGGAAACAGTGGAAACAGTGGCTGAGTTTATTTTTCGGGCTCCAAATTCACTATAGATTTTGACTGCAGCCATGAAATTAAAAGAGGCTTGCTCCTTGGAAGAAAAGTTATGACCAACCTAGATAGCATATTCAAAAGCAGAGACATTACTTTGCCAACAAAGGTCCATCTAGTCAAGGCTATGGTTTTTCCAGTGGTCATGTATGAATGTGAGAGTTGGACTATAAAGAAAGCTGAGTGTTGAAGAATTGATGCTTTTGATCTGTGGTGTTGGTGAAGACTCTTGAGAGCCCCTTGGACTGCAAGGAGATCCAACCAGTCCATCCTAAAGGAGATCAGGCCTGAATGTTCATTGGAAGGACTGATGCTGAAGCTGAAACTCCAATACTTTGGCCACCTGATGCGAAGGTGACTTATTTGAAAAGACCCTGGTGCTGGGAAAGATTGAAGTCAGGAGGAGAAGGGGAGGACAGAGGGTGAGATGGTTGGATGGTATCACTGACTCAATGGACATGAGTTTGAGTTGGTGATGGATAGGGAGGCCTGGCGTGCTGTGGTATGTGGGGTTGTAAAGAGTTGGACACGACTGAGAGACTGAACTGAACTGAACTGAATAGAAGGTTGCATTAGTAAAAATAAATAAGTAAAAATTACATAAATAAGACCTTTGGTGCAGTTATTATGATAAACACTAGACACACAACAAAATTCTTTAACTTCTCTGCAGAACTTCACTTAAAATTTGCTCCATTGATGGATAACTAAGCTTCACTTTTCAGTATCTGTTTCCCTGTGCCTGACCCCAAGATTCACATTGATGGTTGATATATCTGAACTGCTCAGTTTTGAGAGGAAGATTTTTTGTTGTTGTTGAGTGCATCCTAATTGGTTTTAGAACTAGAATACTATCCCAAACCAGGTCACGATACAGTGCTTTTCAAAATTACACTGAGTTTTGTCTTCCGTATTTGTGCAACATTTATTTCACCACATCAAGCAATCAGCAATCAACATACTTTTTGAGAGTTACCATCATGTACAATGGGGCTTCCCAGGTGGCACTAGTGGTAAGTACAGGAGACATAAGAGACACAAGTTCCATCTCTGGATTGGGAAGATCCCCTGGAGGAGGGCATGGAAACCCACTCCAGTAGTCTTGCCTAGAGAATCCCATGGACAGAGGAGCCTGGAGGGCCTAGTCCATCATGTTGCAAAGAGTCGGCCTCTACTGAAGCAACTTAGCACACACGCACCATGTACACAGCTAACTGCCAAGTTAGGAGCATAGTGTGCCATGTTTTCATTTAAAGTTCATACACACGCAAGGTTGGAGCAGATCCTTCTCTTCTCTAGGAAACTGCGTTTTAAAGAGTCAACCTTGCAAGCATGTCCATGCATATGAACCATGATGCTTGCTGTGACAATCTCCTTTCTATACATTTTCTGAATATTTTTGTAAGAGGATTTGAAATCTCCATGGAATACTAAACGTGGTATAGCTGATCTCTTCACAGGGAAGATGCAAGATGAGGTATATCTGTATAAATACAGACATAACAGACTCAGAGTATTAGCAATTAAAGCAAAATTTTAAAATTTAGGTAATACATAAGTACAGAGCTTTGAACAAAGCAACAAAGGCATACCTGGAGAAAATTTACTAATGGAGATTTTCATAGTACTATAGAAATGATCTATTCAAATTATTGACACCAGTGAAGTAGATATAAAAAGATATTTAATCACATAGTTTTCTTTCATTGATCATGTAGATGCATACTTAGATATTAAATTCTGTGCTGTCTTTGAAATGACCGTATAGAGTCGGACACGACTGAAGTGACTTAGCAGCAGCAGCAGCATTATTATGGTCAAGATTTTAATTTTTGAATTGTGGGAATACAAATAAACGTATTTTTTATTCAGGTATATTAGTTTGACTGGGCTGCCATCACAAAATAGCACAGAAACAATAGAATGTATTGTCTCACAATTCTGGAGACTAGAAGTCCAAAATGAAGATGTTGGCAGGGTTGATCCCTTCTGGCAGTTGTGAAGGAGGATCTGTTCTATGTTTCTCTCCTTAGCTTACAGATGGCCATCCCCTCCCTATGTCTCTTCATATCATCTTCCCTTTATATGTGTCTTGGTGTATAAATTTTCCCTTTTTATAAGAACACCGGTCTTATTGGATTAGAGTCCATCCTAATTATCTTATTTTAATTTGATTGCCTCTGTAAAAACCTTATCTCCAAATAAGGCCACCCAATGGAATATCAGGATTCAGACGTCAACATTTGATTTTGTGGGGGAACACAATTTAACCCATAACCTACTTATTGAGGGCTAATTTACATGGAGTAAAATGAAACATTTTTTTGATATGTGTAAATGTAATCACCACCACAATCAAGTTATAGAATAGTTTCATCACTCCCAAATATTTTTGTAATATTTTAGTAGTCAGATATTTGTGTGCTAAATCATCTCTGACTCTTTGTGACCCCATGGACTGTAGCCCACCAGGCTCTTCTGTCCATGGAATTTTTCAGGCAAGGATACTAGAATGGGTTGCCATTTGCTCCTCTAGGACATCTTCCCAACCCAGGGATGGAGCCTGTGTCTCCTGCATCTTCTGCATTGCCAGATGGATTCAATGCCACTGCACCACCTGTGAAGCCCACTTTTGGTAGTTGGTCCTTCCTATAATACAAGTGCCTGGCAACAACTGATTTGTTTTGCCATGAAAATCCTTTTGTCATGACAAAAACTACTTTTTGTCATGACAAATCCTTTTGTCATGAAAAAAACTACTTTTTGTCATGACAAATCCTTTTGTCATGAAAACAAAATTATACATATATAACCTTTTGTATCTAGCTTATTTCACTAAATATTATGTTTTGGGGAGTCATCCATATAGTTGCATGGGTCAACTGATCATTCATTTCTATTGCTAATCATTATTCTATTATACAGATGTACCACAATTTATTTATTCATTAGTGCAAATTTGGATAATTCCCAGATTTTTTGCTATTCTAAATAAAAGCTTTCTAAACATTTTTATATAGATCTTTATGTGGAAATGTTCATTCTTATTTAATCCTTTTGGATCAGATTTCTCAGTTATATGGTAACTGTATATATCATTTTATAGGAAATCACCATTTTATTTTTCAAATTATTTTCTCACTTGGCATATTCAACAGCAAATATAAATGTATTAATTATTTTTCATGCTCACCAGCAATATATAATCTGCATTTAGTTTATTTGATAATTTTTGCCACTTTAGTAGGTTTATTCTGGTGTCTTGTTATGACCCTAATTTAAATTTCCCAAATGGCTAATATTAATAACATTGGACATTCTTCCATATGCATAATTGTCAGTTGTATTTTCTCTTTGTGAAGTGTCTTTGCAAATTTTCCATTATAATTTTTTTATGCTGTTTGTCATCTTGAGTCATAAGAGTTCTTTTTGGGTTTTCCAGGTGCATAGGCCATAAAGAGTCAGACATGACTAGGCATGCACATAAACACAACTGTTCTTTGTACTTTCTTTACTAAATCATTTAAAATATATATTTATGGATATATTTCCAAGTCATGGTTATTTATTTTTATTTCTTTTATTGTGTTCTACAAATAAGAGACTATTTTAATTTTTGGTGAACTCAAATTTTTCAAAATCTATGTTGTGTGTGTGTGTGTGTGTGTGTGTTTTGTCTAAAAATTGTCAAAGATTTTCTTTCATGTTTTCTACTAGAGTGTTTATAATTTTAAACCTTATATCACGATCTTGAAAAATTTCAATAAATCTTAATCTTTCTCAGTTACACGGTAAGTGTACATATGATTTTATAGGAAATCACCATTCTATTTTCCAAATTATTTTGTCACTTGGCATATTCAGCAGCAAATATGAATGTGTTAATTAAGATTTTTAAATTTTTAAATTTATTTTTGACTTTGGATATTCAAATATTCCAGTAACATTTGTTGAAAAGATAATATTTTTCCATTAAGTTACTTTGGTGACTTTGTTGAAATCAATCAGTAATGTATTTGTGGGTCCCTTTCCAGTAACATGTTCTGTTCTATTGTTTTACAAGTTTATTGTTACACAAAATCCCCACTGTTTTAATTAGTGTAACTTAGAATTAATTTAAAAATAAGCTAGCATGGGTTCTCCAGTTTTCTTTTTCTTTCAGTTGAAATATAATTCACCCATGAAAATTGTAACTTTAAAGTGGAGAATCCCATGGATGGAGGAGCCTGGTGGGCTGCAGTCCGTGGGGTTGCTGACTCAGACACGACTGAGCGACTTCACTTTCACTTTTCACTTTCATGCACTGGAGAAGGAAATGGCAACCCACTCCAGTGTTCTTGCCTGGAGAATCCCAGGGATGGCGGAGCCTGGTGGGCAAGGAACACCAAAGATTACCAGCCACTCTAAGAATCTAAGATTCTGGAATCAAGATTGCTGAGAGAAATATCCATAACCTCAGATATGGAGATGATACCACCCTTACGGCAGAAAGTAAAGAGGACCAAGAGGAAATCTTGGTGAAGGTGAGGGAGGAGAGTGAAAACTTGGCTTAAAACTCAGCATTCCAAAAACTATCATCATGGCATCCAGCCACATCACTTCATGGCAAATAGATAGGGAAACAATGGAAACAGTGACAGACTTTATTTTCTTGAGCTCCAAAATCACTGCAGATGGTGATGGCAGCCCTGAAATGAAAAAATGCTTGCTCCTTGGAAGAAAAGCTATGACCAATCTAGACAGCATATTAAAAAGCAGAGACATTACTTTACTGGCAAAGGTCCATCTAGTCAAAGCTATGGTTTTCCCAGTAGTCATGTATGGATGTGAGAGTCGGACCATAAAGAAGACCGAGCACCAAAGAACTGATGCTTTTGAACTGTGGTGTTGGAGAAAACTCTTGAGAGTCCCTTGGACAGCAAGGAGATCATACCAATCAATCCTAAAGAAATCAATCCTGATTATTCATTGGAAGGACTGATGCTGAAGCTGAAGCTCCAATACTTTGGCCACTTGATGCAAAGAGCAGATTCATTGGAAAAGACCCTGATGCTGGGAAAGATTGAAGGCAAGAGGAGAAGGGGATGACAGAGGATGAGATGGTTGGATGGCATCACCAACTCAATGGACATGAGTTTGAGTAAGCCCTGGGAAATGCTGAAAGACAAGGAAGCCTGGCATACTGCAGTCCATAGGGTGGCAAAGAGTCAGACACAACTGAGTGACTGAACAAAACAAACAGGTCAAAATCTAAAAGAGTCAACGAAGGGTCCTCCTCTAGTGCTTTCAGAGCAAGCATGACCCTGCCTACACTTTGATTTTGGATTTGTTGCCCCCATAAATGTGAGATAATTTATTTTTTGTAATTTCTATCACTGTCTTATAATTTTAAATCAATTTATACATGTTTTTTGCCTGTTTTCATTAAATCTTTTAGCATGTTAATCACTGTTATCTTCAAGACTCAGTTTAAGAGATACTATATTTGGGCTTTCTCTGAGTCTGCTTCCATGAATTGTTTTATCTCTTGATCAAGGCCTGAGTGGATGTATGTGTGTGTATAAATCTCATAACTTTATTTCATGCTAGACGTTAAGTATCGGAGAAGGCAATGGCACCCCACTCCAGACTCTTGCCTGGAAAATCCCATGGATGGAGGAGCCTGGTGGGCTGCAGTCCATGGGGTTGCTAAGAGTTGGACACGACTGAATGACTTCACTTTCACTTTTCACTTTCATGCATTGGAGAAGGAAATGGCAACCCACTCCAGTGTTCTTGCCTGGAGAATCCCAGGGATGGGGGAACCTGGTGGGCTGCCGTCTATGGGGTCACACAGAGCCGGACATGACTGAAGCAACTTAGCAGCAGCAGCAGCAGACATCAAGTATAGAAGGACAATGGAAACTGAGGCCAAGAGTATTTATAACCAATAATGGGCACCTCAGTTCTTCTGCACATACACTAGTGTGGGGGAGTTGGCAATCTAATATGTTATTCAGATAGGTTTGTGATTTGTGTTGGCAATTTTTGTGTTTGGTATACAATAGTTTTAAAATTCCTTCTTGCTGGCTTTCTCTTAGTGTTTTTAATCCAATCTCAGCTTTCCACAATTTCTCTACCTTTTGTGCCACAGATAGGATATTTCCCCACACTCTTACTCTGTTTATCAGTAGCCTGATGTTACTTGTTAGGAATTGCTAGGTGTATGATAGGGCAATTATCCAGTCCTAGCTTCAGTATGGGCCTTCTTAGCATTTCTGCTTTTTCCCACTGTATGGAATCCAAATGCCACTTTTATGTCCAGTGGGCTGTATAGATGATAGAGTTTTCTGACAATTCCCCAGTGATAGCAGACCCCTGTTTTGCATCAAGGAAGGACAATGGATCCAAGAGCTCTTCAAGATATCCCCAGTGGCAGATGCAGTTTGCTTCCACTAGTCCTCCAGAAGCAGTATATCTTTGTTTGAGACCTAAAACAAAGAAGTTGTGTTACCTCTCACCTTATGTTTGAGGATCTTGCTTTGTACATCAAAGGGTCCAAAACACAGGTAATGTATTTCACCTTGATTCCACTGATAGACTATCACTTTCTTTATACCTATGTCCCTATGCCCCTAGTAGGGGCTCCTTCTGGTCTTCAGCCCTGCTTCAGATCTTTCTTATAAACCTGCTGGAAGAAGCTTGCATGTGAATGCAAAATCTCTTTTTGTACAGGGCTCCTATTTATTCTAATTATATTAGTCCACACTCAGCTTTTTAGATTTAGCTATATTAGCTGATTTCATTTTACCCTTTTATGTGAAGGTCATCTTTTATTTTCCCTTTTCCATGTCTGCCCAAAGTAGAAGAGATAACAAATCTCATTCATCTTCGAAGAGACTTGTCACCATTTGAAATTCAGTTATCATGGTGGCCTTGAGAGCTCAGCTCTCTGAAAGGCTTAAAACAAATTATGTTTTGTAAATTATCCTTTGCATTGAAATGGTGTCTTTTGTGTCTCTCTGCAACCCAAGTCATAGGAGAAGTCCAATAACTTTTAAATTACTTAATATTTACTATAACCTGAAGTACAAACAATGAAAGTTCATATCAAATATTAACCACTTGGCTAAGAAGCCCTTTATTTGACCTTGGAAGAGTATTTTATTTATAAGACAAACCTACTTAAATAGGAAAATACCTTGACTGAAAAGAAATAAAAGGCAATAGAAATAAATTACAACTTCTAGAAAACTGGATTAGCCTTTTTCTCAGAGAAAATTAAAAATTATAGAACATTATAATTTATGTATATGCTCTTATATAATGCTATTAATCACATACTATTCCATTTCCTATATGATACCAGAGTGATATTTCTAAATAAAAATATGATTATACCATACACTTGCTTCTAATCTTAAGTAGTTCCTCATTGCTGTCAGAATAAAGGCAAATCCCCTTAGCATGAGTTTTAAGACCCTAAACAGGCCAAGAGTCTGCTTATCTGTCCAGTGTTATCTCTCTTCGTTTTTCTCATTATGTTTCACACTCCTGTCATTCTGACCTTATTTTCCTTCCTAGAATGAACCCTGTTTCTTCTTCCCCCTGGACTTTCACAAATCATCAATCTCTGTCTAAATTAATCCATCTTTCTCAAGTCATTACGCCACCTTAACTGGTAACTCTTTTTCTATCACTATGATTCAATGTAGAAGCTACTTTTTCTCTGTAGCCTTGTTGGTTTTCAGTCGCTAAGTCACATCTAACTCTTTATGACCCCATGGATTCTAGTCCATCAGGCTCTGTCCTGTCTGTCTGTGGGATTTCCCAGGCCAAAATACTGGAGTGGGCTGCCATTCCTTTCCCAGGGGATCTTCCCGGATCAGGGATTGGACCTCCACCTCCTGCACTGGCAGGTGAATTCTTCACCACTGAGTCACCAGGGAAGTCCTCTTTGATCTCTAAAGGATGCATTATTTCCTCTGTCACATGTTTCTGAATAACCCGTCGATTCATCACTTGCTGTTGTTGCTATTGCTTGATCATGTATACATATTACTTACAATAGCCCAAGCAATGAAAAGTCAGGGACTATGTGTATCCACTGTATTCTTTTCCAGATCCTCGACACAGCCCCAGGAACATGCTGTCTATTTGCTGTATATGAAAGAGTGAATGTTCTTTCTATTTACTGGTACAACTGCTCATTTTATAAAAGTCATGAAATATTGAAAATTGTACCTCTTACTCTTCTTTTCCACATGAAATTATTTTCTTCCAAAAGCCATTTTTAATATCTCTCTCAAAATTTAATCATCTTTTCTTTACTCTAAAGGTTCAATGAGTAATATTAATGGGCAGAATGCACATAAAGAGAAACTAGGACTTAAATAAAGGGTGACATCAACACGGTTCAGTGTCTTTTAAACTTTCATGATACCACTGTGAATAGAATGACTCATTTCCATCAAATCATGTTATAGAAATAAAAATGAACAAGTTCAACTTTATATCTGAACACATTTGAGCAAAGGGATGACTTTGTTTCAGAAGACTTACTCACCATTTCACATTTACTCTGGTGTATGTACTTGGGCTTAATGCACAGAGGTTTCTAATGAGATTGAGTAATTCTACCCAAATTTGTTCCTCAACCATGGAGTATATCAGTGAAGAAGGAAGTCTAATCTGTGGTTCTCCTAATCACGTTGCAATGAAATGTTGGCCCTTTCATTTTTCAAATAAGGAGACTGAATTGCAGTGAATATCATATATAGGCATACCTCTGAGATTTTGTAGCTTTTGTTCTAGACCACCACATTAAAGCAAATATTGCAATAATCCAAGTCACAGTAATTTTTTTTGTTTGCCAGTGCAAATGGAAGTTACGTTTCTATTGTACTGTGGTCTATTAAGTGTATAATAGTATTCTGTCCAAAAAAAAAAGTGTAGTTACTTTATTTATTGCTAAATAAAGCTGAAACAAAACAGTTACATCAAAGATCCCCAAAACATAATATGAATAAAAAAAGTTTGAAATAGCCTAAGAATTACCAAAATGTGACACAGAGACATGAAATGAGAAAACACTGTCGGAAAAATGGCATCAATATATTTGTTCGATGCAGGATTACCACAATACTTATCTGTGAAAAGCACAATATTTGTGAAGCGGAATGAAACAAAACACAACAAAATGAGGTGTGCTTGTACGTGTCTCAGGAAAAAATAATTGTTCCATAAAACTAAACATAAATAAATGAAAAATTATGTGCTTGAAGCACTAATAGGTTTTTCACTTGTCTGAATTACATCCAAGTTTTCTGGAATCATATGTCAAAAATTTAAGCGTTATGTTTTAAGGTTATATGGTTTAGAGTAAAGGGCACTGAGACTGCAAATAGACTCAAGGATATTTGATCATGCACAATACTTAAGTGATTATTTTTAGTACATTATAATACCCAATAAAGTAGCCTTGAGGGTTGGCTCAGATGATAAAGAATCTGCCTGCAATACAGGAGACCAAGGTTCAATCCTTGGGTTAGGAAGATCCCCAAGAGGAGGGAATGACGGGAATGGCTACCCACTCCAGTATTCTTGCCTGGAGAATCCCATGGTCAGAGGAGCCTAGTGGACTACAGTCCATGGGGTTGCAAAGAGTTGGATACGACTAAGCAACTAATATTTTCCCTTTCACAATGCCTACTAAGTGGGATGAAGTTTAGATACACTCTTAAGACTCAACTCACTACCAATGAAAGCAAATCTCAGACTTTTTCTACCACATATATAATCATTTACTGATCACATATTAACAAAACACTACAGAAGAGTCTATAGTCTGTTCTTTAATCTTGATATAGTCCAGCTCTCTGCAATTTATCTGTGCTCTGAGATCACCTTACATATAAGTTTCACTTGAGTTGGATAAGATGAAATCCTACACACTGACTTAGATTATCTTTCTAGGTAGTATAAGTCAAGAAGAACCCCCTCTACACAATGCTTTTTTTTTTTTTAACCAGTGCGACTGTGGCCACCATTCCTAAAAGTTCTAGGCCTGAATGAATTCTTGGTTTATACCTTATTTATCTAAAATTTAGTGAAAAAGTGTGAGTCACTCAATCGTATCCAACTCTTTGCAACACTATGGACTTTTGCCCATCAGGCTTCTCTGTCCAGTAATTCTCCCCAAGAATAGTGAGGTGGGTTGCGATGCCCTTCTCCAGGTATCTTCCCAACCGAGGGAATGAACCCAGGTCTCCTGCATTGGAGGCAGATTCGTTACCATCTGAGACACCAGTAGTGCTTTGAAAATGCATTATCCAATCTACATACCTCAAGTATCTTTAGTTTCACATAAAACCCATTTCTATTATTCAGTCTGTTAGTTAAGACACCGAACAGTTTACCAATAAAATATTCTACTATAATGTTGGCTGACATTTCTAGAATGATGATTCTCCTTTTGGAAAACTAGCTACACTTTCTAATTCTGCAAAGAAAATAGCACAGTAGCTTGCTGAAATCTTTTCAAGTTGTTTAATTGATTCACACAGTCCTTGGAGGTAAATTCATAAGGGATTGGGGAGAACCACCCTTTTTCCATTTATATTTAATGTATGTGTTTTGTAAAGTACTATTCTATTTTATATTTTACATTCACTTTTATAATTACCTTAAGGTTTGATGAAGGAAGTCCTTATTTAATTGTGGACATTTTCATTGTGAGAAGGTTGTTTGTAATCCTTCAGGGACTACCTAACTGAGATTTATAGTGCTCTGCTTTAAGAATAGAGCAATTAAGTCTATTTTTGTTTTATAGTCAAATGAACAACAAAGCTTATTTTTAGAGAATTTAATTCCAAGTACATAAACTAAATATGGCACCAGAAAAAAATATTGTGTATATAATGTCAAAATTTTTGTAAATGGAAGTGCAACTTGGACTGCCTATCCATGAGTTCTGCACCCACCCAATCAATCAATCACAGATGCAATCAATCACTAATGTAAGACACTAGAAAAAATCTTTACTGTTTCAAAAAGCAAAACTTGAATCTGCAGTACACTGGCAAATATGTAGAATTTACATTGCATTAGGTATTACAAGGAATCTAGAGATGATTTAGACTAGGGAGGATGTATGTAGGTTATATGTAAATACTAGTCGTGTTATATGAGACTTCAGCATCTGTGGATTTTGGTACTGCTGAGTGTCCAGGAACTAATTCCCCTGGGAAACTGAGGAATGACTCCATGTAATATATGTTCCCACTTGTATGTGGGCATATTTATATTTCCTTTAAAATGATTAATTCAGTAACTAAGCAAATATTTATTGAATTCCCACTGTGAACCAAACTAATCCAGATCTTGAGCAAGAAATAATAAATCTTCAAAGTGCTGAAGAAGAGAGGAAGATGGAGAGGTGGGGGAAAGAGAGAGAGAGGTGGAAGAGGTGAGACTGGTGGGAAAGGGGAGGAGAGGATGGGAAGAGAAAAAAAGAAGGGTATTTATAAAAGTGCTAAACAAATCATTTCCAAGGTAATATAAAGGGCAGCTGAGGAGAAATATGGATAGTTCAGGTAACAACTTAAAAAAGAACTGACATAATCAAATTCACCAGTTGGACATAGGAGAGTTTCAAATGTTCTCTTGGGTACTAGATTTTAAGCAATATATTGAGTAATTCAAGTTTGTTACATTGACTTTCTGAAATGTTTGTCCTGTGTGACACTACATCAGTAAGAAGTTCTAGATTTTTTTTTTTTTCCTTCAAATTGTATGTGTTTAACTAGATGTAACCAAGTGACTAAGTTCTGGCCAATGAGATGAAGATACAAGCCTTTATAACTGGTAACTCAGGTAGAAAGTCCTTCTTTTGGACCTTTCCGTTTTCCTTTCTCCTGGACTAGTAGTGTAATGGCTGATGCAGAGCCACTACAGCATATGAGGTGATCAGAAGGTATAACCACAAGTTAAAGCAGTAAAAGAGAAGGACAGAAGTAGCCCAACTCTGTGAAGACTATTGATACTTTATCTCAACTTTGGTGTCAGTTCAGTTCACTTCAGTTACTCAGTTGTGTCCAACTCTTTGCGACCCCATGTATCACAGAGTGCCAGGCCTCCCTGTCCATCACCCTCTCCCGGAGTTCACTCAGACTCATGTTCATTGAGTCGGTGATGCCATCCAGCCATCTCATCCTCTGTCATCCCCTTCTCCTCCTGCCCCCAATCCCTCCCAGCATCAGAGTCTTTTCCAATGAGTCAACCCTTCACATGAAGTGGCCAAAGTACTGTAGTTTCAGCTTTAGCGTCGTTCCCTCCAAAGAAATCCCAGGGCTGATCTCCTCTAGAATGGACTGGTTGGATCTCCTTGCAGTCCAAGGGACTCTCAAGAGTCTTCTCCAACACTACAGTTCAAAAGCATCAATTCTTTGGCACTCAGCTTTCTTCACAGTCCAACTCTCACATCCATACATGACCACAGGAAAAACCATAGCCTTGACTAGACAGACCATTGTTGGCAAAGTAATGTCTCTGCTTTTCAATATGCTATCTAGGTGGTCATAACTTTTCTTCCAAGGAGTAAGCGTCTTTTAATTTCATGGCTGCAGTCACCACCATCTGCAGTGATTTTGGAGCCCCCCAAAATAAAGTCTGGCACTGTTTCCACTGTTGCCCCCTCTATTTCCCATGAAGTGATGGGGCCAGATGCCATGATCTTCATTTTCTGAATGTTGGGCTTTAAGCCAACATTTTTATTGTTCTCTTTCACTTTCATCAAGAGGCTTTTTAGTTCCTCTTCACTTCCTGCATTTGCTTACTTTCAAACTTCTTTATGAAAAAAGAATAACAGTTTCACTTGTTTTTATGCTAATATTCTTAACTCATTAATCAGACTAGAAGAGTAAAGAGATTTTGTAAAATTTTACTAATTTCTTTTCTTTTCTACATAGATAAAAAATGTCTCCATTTTAAGGCAAGAATATACAATGGGGCAAAGACAGCTTCTTCAATAAATGGTGATGGGAAAACTGGACAGCAACATGTAAAAGAATGAAATTAAAACACTTCCCAACACTATACACAAAGATAAGCTCAAAATGGATTAAAGACCTAAATGTAAGACCAGGAACGATAAAACTCTTAGAGGAAAACATAGGCAGAACACTCGATGACATTAATCAAACCAAGATCTTCTAGGACCCACCTCCTAGAATAATGGAAATAAAAACAAAAGTAAACAAGTGGGGCCTGATTAAACTTAGAAGCTTTTGCACAGCAAAGGAAACTATAAGCAAGGTGAAAAGACAACCCTCAGAATGGGAGAAAATAATAGCAAGTGTAACAACTGACAAAGGATTAATTTCCAAAATATACAAGCAGCTCATACAACTCAAAACCAGAAAAAATGAACAACCCTATCAAAAAGTGGGGAAAAGACCTAAACAGACATTTCTCCAAAGAAGACACACAGATGGCTAACCAACACATGAAAGGATGACATCGCTCATTAGCAGAGAATTGTAAATCAAAACTACAATGAGATATCACCTAACACTGGTCAGAATGGCCACTATCAGAAAGTCTACAAAGAATAAATGCTGGAGAGGGTGTGGAGAAAAGAGAAGGCTCTTGCACTGTTGGTGGGAATGTAAACTGATACAGCCACTATGGAAGACAGTATGTATATTCCTTAAAAACTTAGGAATAAAACCACCATATGACCCAGCAATCCCACTCCTAGGCATATACCCTGAGGAAACTAAAATTGAAAAACATACATGTATCCCATTGTTCATTGCAGTACTATTTATAATAGCTGAACATGGAAGCAATCTAGATGTCCATTGACAGATGAATGAATAAAGAAGTTAGGGTACATATACACAATGGAATATTATTCAGCCATAAAAAGGAACATGTTTGAGTTGTTCTAATGAGGTGGATGAACCTAGAACCTATTATACAGAGTGAAGTTCATCAGAAAGAGAAAGATAAATATCATGGTCTAACGTGTATATACAGAATTTAGAAAAATGGTACTGAAGAATTTATTTACAGGGCAGCAATGGAGAATCTTACATAGAGAGTAGACTTAGGGATGTGGGGGAAAATAAGCAGAGAGTGAGATGCTGGAGAGAGTAATATGGAAACTTACATTACCATATGTGAAATAGATAGCCAATGGGAATTTGCTGTATGGCTCAGTAAACTCAAACAGGGGCTCTGTATGAACCTAGAGGGATGGGATGGGGAGGGAGATGGGAGGGAGGTTCAAAAGGGTGGGGATATATGTATACCTATGGCTGATTCATGTTGAGCTTTGACAGAAAACAGCAAAATTCTGTAAAGCAATTATCCTTCAATAAAAAAATAAATTAATTTTTAAAAGTCTCCACTTTTAAACTTTATATATGGGGAGAAATTTCAAAATCTCATTAGGGCTCATCTTAACTGAATATGACCTCAACTCAACTTGATTATATCTTCAAAGATACTGTTTTCAAATAAGATTGTGTCTGTAGATACCAGGAGTTAGCATTTCAACATGTCATTTGAGGGAAAACAATTCAGCCCACAGCACTGGAACTGCATCAGACGGGAATGTCATCTGTGAATTTGGGTTTGGAATTAAATTAGCAAGATTCACGTTTAATTGTCATAACTGATATACAGTTGTTTATAATCATGGAGATGTTACCATGTGACAAGCAATGTATTAAACTCTTTCCAAGCATTATTCTTTATATGTCTAACATTTGTAAAACCAATAAAGCTTCCTGTAAAATATTATAAAGCTAAAATAAGATCAAATTACAGAAATAGATAAAATGACTTTATTTTCAAGAATAACAAGAACACAAATCTTGAAAAATAAAGCTAAAATGAGAACTTAAAGATGAGATTAGGCTAAGAGACAAATCCAGCTGTTTCTTTGTAGGGATGTTATTTGGACCTTGATCAAATAAACAGACTCTAAACAAAAGTATGATTCAACTGAGGAAATTGAACATTAATTTATATTTGGTGATATTAAAGTAATTATTGCTAATCTGATTTAGGTGTGATAATGCTTAAGAGTTATCTTTATAAAAAGTTTTCCTTTGTCTTAGAAATACCTACCACAATATCTACAGATACCATGTTCTGATGGTTAGGATTTTTCTGATGCAGTAAATGACCATGAATTAATAACTGTAGATATTGAATGTAGAGTTTCATTATGATATTTAAAATTTTTTTCAATATATTTGAAATGTTAATAATGAATAAAATAGTTAGAAAATAACTGATATATAGCAATGAAAGCCACATGTCTTTATAACAACCCATTCCCTTTACCCGAAAAGAAGAATAAAGAATATGTCTCAATTGTATACATTTTGCAACTTAAAAGATTTTAACATAATTTTACTGATATTGCATTAAATCCACCCAACAATACAGGGAGGTATGTGGTGTTTTCACAATGTTTTTTCAAAGTAAGGAGAAAAGCTAAGTCAATCTTCTTTTTTCCAATCAAAGAATCAAGTTTCAAATTCTTTTCCTTTAGGAATCCCCATCTTGGAATTGTATTTATAGCATCCCAACTTTAAATTTCATTTCAAATCTATTGAGATTTTCAATGTGTGAGAGAGAGACTTGACCTATTAGAAACCAAACATGGATACATATGGGCTTCTGCTTGCAATAAATAAAGAATCTGCTTGCAATTAAGGAGACCTGGGTTGGAGACCTGGGTTTGATCCCTGGGTTGGGAAGGTCCCCTGA
The DNA here is from genome assembly GCF_014754425.2 of Oryx dammah. NCBI lineage: Eukaryota > Metazoa > Chordata > Mammalia > Artiodactyla > Bovidae > Oryx > Oryx dammah. The sequence goes on from NW_024070188.1 coordinate 65,266,977, forward strand.
AGAAGGGAAAGGTTGCTTCTCACTCCAATTTTCTGGCCTGGATATTTCCATGGACTATACAGTCCATGGGGACTCTTTGAGACCCCATGGTGGCTCAGAGGGTAAAGTATCTGCCGGCAATGCGGGAACCCAGGTTTGATTCCTGGGTCAGGAAGATCCCCTGGAGAAAGAAATGGCAACCCACTCCCGTATTCTTGCCTGGAAAATCCCATGGACTGAGGAGCCTTGTAGGCTACAGACCATTGGGTCGCAAAGAGTCAGAAACGACTGAGCGACTTTCAGTTTCAAGGATACATATTTATATGAAATACTCACTAACAATTTACCACTTATCTGCTGTTATCTGAATACTGTTTTGATACAATTGAGTGATGTTTTCACAGGAAATAAATTTTTTAATGGAAAAATAGAAATAAGATAACATCAAAACACAGGAAAGAGTAATGTGTGGAAAAGGGAAAGAAGGGAAAGTATTAGTTAATAGGAATTTGAAACTTGTGACTGTAGGAATCACAAAGAAAATCATAGCTCAGAATAAGTGAAGAGCATGAGAAATGGAGGATGTCAGGCTCAGGTGAACAGCCATGCCTTAGACAATGTATGAAGTGCTCAAGTTAGTCATGGGCCTTGGCTTCCTGACTTCTGCCACTGCTGGTAGTAGTCAGGTGTACACAGACATAAAGGGTGATGTATATTTTTAGATTATTAAAGGCATTATTTTATTTTGGTAGGAACCAGCATGAAGAAATATATGTTAAAGAAGAATTTGTATGTGAAATTTTATCATCTGGAGATATGCTGCAGAGAATTCTGTAATTTTTTTTCACAAATCATATCTATTTCCTCGTAAAAATTGTTGATCATTCAAGCCTGAGGAAGGCAGTATAAATGAGGATTGTTGTGTACTAAGCTCACTAAGAATCAATTTATAAACCAAAAGGCTTTGGAGAAACAAAATGTACCTTTCTACATTCAAAAAGAAAGAAAGAAAACAACTTCAGACATAAAAATAGAAGTATAATCATTCCTTTCCTGTGGCATGGAATATATACTCAAAAACACTTTAAAAATAGTATAACTTAAAGGAAATCTTCAGATGACAGTTTGTGACATTGAAGCTGGAAACAACAGGGGTTCTGAAGCCTGTTATTCTTGATATAAGGGAGTTATAGACATCAAAGAAGAGAAATGGTCATGAGTTACAGTGAATGAAAGATTTTCCAGAACTTTGTCAATTACTCCCTTGTCTTGGAAGACATTCTGGAAAGGCCACACATTTTGTGACTGTAAACAATTCTTTGTACAGAAGGGCTAAGCTGCTATAAGTCATGAAGTGTTCTCATTCTGTCTTGTTAAAGAAAAAAAAAAGTGAAAGAAAGAGGAAAATATGGTAAACCACTCTCTTTCTCTCTCTCTCTCTCTCTCTGTGTGTGTGTGTGTGTGTGTGTGTGTGTGTGTGTGTATAGATAGATAGATAGATGTGGATATATTATGTTATGGGTATAAGAAAATAGCTGAGAAGTAGTGTGGTATAGAATGAATGGTTAAGAGTTCAGGATTTAGAATAAGATTACCTGGCTTCAAATTCCACCTTAATTATTATCCACATGTATCTCTAAGATTTGACCTTCTTATTTCTGAAATGGGGTTAAATAGGTTTTTATAAGATTAAGGTGTAATAATGCATGTAGCATGTTTAGCATGGTGCCTGCCATATGTTAATTGTTGAATAAGTGTTATTAATAATCATTTTCTTAGTATTACTCATATTATCATCACTAGCTGATGCTAATGAAATGAATCATTTATGACAATAAAATTTTATTATGACCTACTTGAAATATCTTTAGAATTTGGATATTAGCTAAAGTGATTATCAACATGATTTCTGGCTTATATCTGTAATTATCTTTTAATATACAAACATTGCCATGTAACATGTTACTTCTTATGAGGTCAAGCATTCCTTGCCCAGCCTTTCCCTGTTAGAATTAAGGTGCATGCAAACACAGAGTTTTAAATGTTCACCACATGACCCTCAAATGCAGGGGTAGATCTAGGGCAGGGATCCCTAATTCTCAATGATAGATGAAAAACAGAGATATATTGTCACAAGCTCTGACTGTGCTTTCTCTCTAAAGGATCACAAATCCCTGTGGTCTACAGACATCTTACTGTGTATGGGGCCAGCAGAAGACTAGAGCAAGGATTGATGAAAGGAACTTCTGTTTTTGAAATAATGGAAGCCTCTGCATGTTCTTACGAAATAGAATCCAGTGCTAGTGCTTTTCACTTTTATTTCCAATGCAACATTTCACAGTTGCATTTCCCCCCTTACAAATGTGAAAACTACTGAGAAATACACTGATTCCTTCACCACTAAGTAATTGGGTACCACTGGTATAGAACAACCCCTAGAAGAGATAAAGTCTAATTTGAGAGCCATCCAGATGAATTTTTCCATGAGTTCTGTTAATTCAACATTTGTGCTAATTGCAGAAAATAGTGTGACTCCTTCTAGGTGCCATAAAACCTATGCTATTTTTCCATACAACAACCTCATCAGCTCTTAAATGGCTAAACCAAGCAATACTTACAGGATTCTGAATTCAGAAGGAACCTCAAGAGACACACAAGAAATTTATTGGTGTTCCTATGGATGTCCAGTGAGTTTGATAGTTTACCTGGGATATTTGCAAAAAAGTTGTCAAAGGTCTCTCAGGATCTGTAAAACTCAGATTTGCATAGACCACTCCTTTGCAAATTAAAGGGCTGAAGTGGATTCCCTGTGAGTTCTCCTGCATCCAGAGCCCCAGCTAGATGAGCAATACTGAGAAAAGGGGATTCCATTGTCCTAGAAATGAATGACTTTCTCTGATTAGGTGTATTTTTCTCTTTGAAGAAGACACTAGAAGATTACATGTGAGATGAACAATGTAAGTTGGAAAATTCAGTGGTTTTACTGAGAGAAAAACAGTCATCACTGAATTTAAGAGAAATACAGTAAGTAATCTTCGAAAGAAGATTAAAATTGAAAAAGAACATTTCAATTCATTCCAGAAATAAATTAGTGTATTTGTTCTTCATGTGGAGTACTTATTACTTTTTTTTTCAAATTGTTTTTATTAAATCATTTAAACGCTTTACTTTTAGAGTGAATACTGTGTATTATCATGTTTGAAATGCATTTATCAGTTGAATCTTCTTTTAAATTTTTATTGAAGCATAGTTGATTTACAATGCTGTGTTTAATTTCTGCTGTACAGCTGAGTGACTCAGTTATACATATATATGCTTTCTCATATTCTTTTCTGTTATGGTTTATCACAGGATATGAACACAGTTGCATGTGCTCTACAGTAGACTGTCGAGGACTTTGTTGATTATCTATCCTATATATAATAGTTTGCACACAAGTGAACATATCTATGAAATGAAAATATCTCACAAATCAGTTGCATCTTTAGTATTCAAAATTCAGAAAGCTCTATAAAGCACATGAATTATAAATGTGTCAAATTATACACAGGTTAATACTGAATAATGATAGACATATTTCTACTCCAATCTTACAGGGAATTTTTAATCTGAAGTGCAATTTAATTGATAGTCAATAAAGCACATAACAGAAAGTATAATAACACTGAATATTATGAATCTGAAACAGTTTCTGTTTGCACTATAAACCTTCATATGCAAGGATAATGTGTGATGGATCTACAGTGCTATTTATGAGCAAGAAATATAGGACTGCTTTTTATCCAGAGGCATTGTGGACAATGCTTGATCTTGCAGAAAAATCCCATTATATTGAATCCTATTAATGATGTATGAAACCTTATGTCTTTTATCATATTAATGATATATCACACCGTAATTTTCATGTCTTTAATATTGTGTTTATGCCTTTAGCTAGAGTTAAAAGTGTAATTGTTAATAATCTGTAAAACTAATACGTTTGCCTTGAATGTGAAAAAAAATAAATTCAAGTCAATTTTTATGGAATAACAGGCATGACTAACTCATGTGACTGCCCAAATGAGAGGTGTAAAATCAAAAAAAAAAAAAAAAAGTTTAAAAAACTTCTGGCCTCATAGTTAATGGCTGAGTGTACCCATGGGATTAAGCAATATTTTCTTTTTTGCTTTCTGGAATAAATTTTGTCTAATCAGAAATGTAACTTTTACAGTTTCTTTTTCCATCTTTTTCTAGGTTCTTTCCTCTGTTGAATCTTATAGCTTGTTTTTTAATGTCGGATCCCCTGGGCTCTTAGTTGCAATTTAATACTGAGCTTTACCATACAGCATGGTACATGTGGTGTTGATTTTGTATATCCTTTAGTTATCCTCCTTAATCCTCTCATCCTAATTCTACTCATCTTAATATATGTGATTTGCCTTACTGATAAGGCAATAAAGACTCTCTGATTCCGGCTTATGACAGTCCTAAGGACTTCTGGGGAGGTGATGGGGCATTCTGATAGTCTGTCCTCAGTAGACGAGTCCACCTGCTCTGTAGCTGACCCAAGTATTTAAGGGTGATGCATGTAATTATATTATATTTTAGCTGATATTCTTTTGTTCATTTATTTTTAACTTGAAAAATATTTAGTGCCCAGTGTGACCCAAAATTACACAAGTACTGAAGAAATTTATAAAAGCAAAATATCAAGTTTCCTCCAATGTCATAATTCTTCATTCTAAGTTATTTCTATCCATGTTCATTCATTTCGAAACAAAATGGAATTTAATATAGAACTGTTAAAATATTTACCAAATTAAGAGCTATCTAGCTCATGGAAAATAAATTTATCATTTAGACAGTTATTTTAATGATTTTTGATATAGCTACATGAATAAGTAAAAGAAGGCTCTAATTTTGTCAGAGAGGTAAAAGAAAATACAATGATTTTATAAATTCTCTTTGCATAGTAGAGAGATTAGGAGAGCAGACATTGGAGTCAAACTCTGGACCTATCAATCACAGTACTAACTTGCTGGGTAGATCTCTCTCTTACTTCATCTGTAAAACAGCAGCAGCATCAGTATCCATTACATAGAATTTTTATAAGGCTACTCTGAGTTAACATATATTAGTATTATAAAATAATGCCTGGCATACATAATGTTGTGCTGTGCTTAGTTGCTCGGTTGTGTCCTACTCTTTGCAACACCATGGACTGTAGCCTGCCACGTTCCTCTGTCCACAGGGATTCTCCAGACAAGAACACTGAAGTGAGTTGCCATGCCCTCCTCCAGGGAATCTTCCCAATCAAGCGATCGAACCCAGGTTTCCCACATTGCAGGCAGGTTCTTTACCATCTGAGCCACCATATATGGTCAATTAATATTTGTTATTTTTACAGGCATTGATACATTTAATAAATAACATACCTACTGATGTTGATGTTAATGAATAAACTTGTTTTATTTATATCCTGACCATCTTAAAAACTGAGTTTACACAGTCATCAAAAAGCCAGAGAAGAGAAGAAATGAAAGAAACAAGAAGAGCACAGACTTCTCTGAATGAGGTAAAGAGGATAAACTAATGAGTCTATAGTGAGCTGATTGTATATAATTTGAAACTCCTTTTTGGTTTTGTTTCCTGATAGCAAATGCAAAAGTGAAACCTAATGCATTACGTTGTTTTATTCCTTCCTGCAACTAAATGCAGGCACTTCTCTCCCTGCCTTGACAGAATGATATTGAGTGATATTTTCAATTTTATTCTATTCTTGACCCTCAGGGAAACATTTATCTAGGACCTTACCTTTATTTATGACATTCTATCTTCTATCCTTTTGTTGGGAATAAGGCAAGAGCAGGCTAGCTCTGCCATCCAAGCTCATCATTAATACTAGTGAGATGCTGAACATCAGCCCTTTAAGTCAGCCCTTTAAATTGTCACATCAGCCCTTTAAAAGCAAAAAACATAATAGTAAACTATCACTCAATATCACAATGACACTATTTGGCTTCTAATTGTTGATGCCTCATCTGTAATCATATTAATACTATCAAATAGGAGTCTCATTCAGATTTAAAGTTAACTAGGACTCTATTTTATTAATAATGATTGCTACCTTATTTTTTATCCTTTTACTTTTCAGTTTGTCCTTCAAATAACTATGTAGCTTACCATTTAAGGATGAATTTAATGGCATAAAATATTATGAAATGGCATTTTCTAGAATAAAAGACATTCAAATGATTCACTCCAGTTACTAACTAGAGCCCATGTGGGTGGGCATGAAAGAAGCATATAATTTGGAGTATGGGGAAGCAGGTGGGAGTGGAGTGCATCATATTACTTTATAGGCAAAATAGAACATGCCCTTCAGTTGCTCTGTTTCTCTTCTGCTGGAAGCTAATATTGCTGAATTTTGTGACCTCCCTCATATTTCTATCAACTTTAATGAAGCCTCATAAGCAAATAGATATTCACGTACTTGTGGTCTTTATGACATCTGGATGTTCTGGTGAATATTAAGGCAATAAGCTGATAAAAATGGTATCCCTGTTATTTTATCATTAGCTGCTGTGTGTATGTGTGTTATAATGTGCTATTTGCTAATATATTTATAAAAGAGTCGTTAGGATGAATCATTATTCTCTGGAAACCAGATTCTCCCCAGTGGCTTCCTCATGGTTGGGTGAGTTAGTTGCCTGCATGTTAACCATTTCAAGGCACTGATGAGTCATATCTATAAATAACACTCAACACTGAATCCAAGTTGAGCTTTCAAACATATAGAGAACAGTAGGAGAAAAAGTATTGCAATGTACCTATTTTGGAATGCCCCCCCCCCGCTTTTTTTAAGCATTCTGTTAAACTAGCCTTAGGACTTTAAAATCCCTGAATCACAGGGTCTCTGAGGATGAGTCCCTTTATCTTGCAAGTCACAGCAAACTTGAGCAATTCCTGTTTTTCCTGCATGACAACAAACTTTTGACTTTCCCCCTGGGTGTGCTCTGTAGTGCTGTTGGAGTCTGAGGCTTAACTCCTTAGGACAAGGAACTGACTCCTCCAGGTAGTGCCATCACAATAGTTTAGTGATGCCTGACATTGATGAGGTCTCTGTGCTATATTATAAAATGATACAAATGCCTTAGGATAAGAAAAGCCTCTTAATTTCTTCCCCCTATAGTTACTTTATGCTTAATCTTAGTTACATAGAAAATTTCTTTGTGCCTAGATGTAGAGCAGAGTCTTTCTATGTGAACATCAGGTATACATAAACCCTGCACTCATTTTCTGATTCTCCTTTCCTCCTACAACATAATGAAGTTATAGGCTTGCTTGGAAAACCATTGGGGATATAAAGCATGTTTTTCTTCTCCAAATTACCCAGTCCACAGTCTATCTTGATGGCTGACAGGCAAACAGAATTTTCTAATGGTCAAAAGCAAATGTAAGATATTTCAGTCCAGACATGCAGTGTCCATTGTGTAAGAATTCGCTTTTGCTTCCAGGACACCACTCCTCTCCACTGGACATATTTGCCTAGGATTTCCTTCTTGATTATATTATTCTGCCTTCCGTTCTGTTGTTTCTGGAAATGAGGATATAGTGAGCTGGCTTTATAACATTTGCTTTGTAACAATCAAGGAGTTGGAAAACTTCATCTAAAATAACATCAATATCATTATAGTAGTGTTTTCTATCTGATAAGTATGTGTATAATAGGTATATGAATTAGATTGGATTCATGCCAGATCCATTAAGTTCATTCAGGAAATATAATAGCAACATCATACATAAGAAGCCTGGACTGAGTGAATAGATTGGGAATCTGAATTTTAATAGAAACCAGTTGCTCAGTTAGGAAGGAAGTGTTAAAATGGAAATATGTTCAATCAAGTCAATGCTCTCTGAATTTTGACAATATTATTAGATATCTTTTTGATGATCATACAATTATGGATCTTATGTGTATAAATGACTATAGATTGACATACATGTATAAAGTTAAATATATGTGTTTATATCACATTGCACAAAATTATATGCATGTGTAGGTCAATTAAAAAAAAAGAGAATAGCAACAAAGAGAAGTAAAAACATCTCTAGTCTCTGTTAAATATTTATCTTTAATCATAACACCATATGAGCTGAGTAGTGACTTTGGAACTGGGTTCAAGTATTACTTTTAAGAGTTACAGCCTCATCTACTTCTAAAGACCAGAAAGCTCACAAGCTAAGGTAAACTAATCAGCTATAAAATCACATCCAGGAGTAGAAGAAAGTGGTGCACTGCATATTTGAAACTTCACCAAAACAGAAATGCTTCCTGTAAATCATCTATGCTTCTGTTGATGTGTCATACTAGAATGTATGGACTGAAGCTTGATTTCCCCATTTTTCAAGAAAATTCAGAAATCTGAGCTATATCTGAAGTGTCAGTCAGTTCAGTGGCTCAGTCGTGTCCGACTCTTTGCGACCCTATGAATTGCAGCAAACGAGGCCTCCCTGTCCATCACCATCTCCTGGAGTTCACTCAGATTCACGTCCATCGAATCAGTGATGCCATCCAGCCATCTCATCCTCTGTCGTCCCCTTCTCCTCCTGCCCCCAATCCCTCCCAGCATCAGAGTCTTTTCTAATGAGTCAGCTCTTCGCATGAGGTGTCCAAAGTACTGGAGTTTCAGCTTTAGCATCATTCCTTCCAAAGAAATCCCAGGGCTGATCTCCTTCAGAATGGACTGGTTGGATCTCCTTGCAGTCCTAGGGACTCTCAAGACTCTTCTCGAACACCACAGTTCAAACGCATCAATTCTTTGGCGCTTAGCCTTCTTCACAGTCCAACTCTCATATCCATACATGACTACTGGAAAAAACATAGCCTTGACTAGACGGGACTTTAGTCGGCAAAGTAATATCTCTGCTTTTGAATATGCTATCTAGGTTGGTCATAAATTTTTTTCCAAGGAGTAAGCATCTTTTAATTTCATGGCTGCAGTCACCATCTGCAGTGATTTTGGAGCCCAAGAAAATAAAGTCTGACACTGTTTCTACTCTTTCCCCATCTATTTCCCATGAAGTGATGGGACGAGATGCCATGATCTTCATTTTCTGAATGTTGAGTTGTAAGCCAACTTTTTCACTCTCCACTTTCACTTTCATCAAGAGGCTTTTTAGTTCCTCTTCATTTGCTGCCATAAGGGTAGTGTCATCTGCATATCTGAGGTTATTCATATTTCTCCCGGCAATCTTGATTCCAGCTTGTGTTTCTTCCAGTCCAGCATTTCTCATGATGTACTCTGCATATAACTTAAATAAGCAGGGTGACAATATACAGCCTGGACGTACTCCTTTTCCTATTTGGAACCAGTCTGTTGTTCCATGTCCAGTTCTAACTGTTGCTTCCTGACCTGCATACAGATTTCTCAAGAGGCAGGTCAGGTGGTCTGGTATTCCCATCTCTCTCAGATTTTTCCACAGTTTATTGTGATCCACACAGTCAAAGGCCTTGGCATAGTCAATAAAGCAGAAATAGATGTTTTTCTGGAATTCTCTTGCTTTTTCCATGATCCAGCAGATGTTGGCAATTTGATCTCTGGTTCCTCTGCCTTTTCTAAAACCAGCTTGAACATCTGGAAGTTCATGGTTCACATATTGCTGAAGCCTGGCTTGGAGAATTTTGAGCATTATTTTACTAGCATGTGAGATGAGTGCAATTGTGTGGTAGTTTGAGCATTCTTTGGCATTGCCTTTTTTTGGGATTGGAATGAAAGCTGATCTTTTCTAGTCCTTTGGCCACGGCTGAGTTTTCCAAATTTGCTGGCATATTGAGTGCAGCACTTTCACAGCATTATCTTTCAAGATTTGAAATAGCTCAGCTGGAATTCCATCACCTCCAGTCGCTTTGCTCATAGTGATGCTTTCTAAGGCCCACTTGACTTCACATGCGAGGATGTCTGGCTCTAGATGAGTGATCACACCATCGTGATTATCCAGGTTGTGAAGATCTTTTTTTGTACAACTCTTCTGTGTGTTCTTGCCACCTCTTCTTAATATCTTCTGCTTCTGTTAGGTCCAGACCATTTCTGTCCTTTTTCGAGACCATCTTTGCATGAAATGTTCCCTTGGTATCTCTAATTTTCTTGAAGAGATCTCTAGTCTTTCCCATTCTGTTGTTTTCCTCTATTTCTTTGCATTGGTCGCTGAAGAAGGCTTTCTTATCTCTTCTTGCTATTCTCTGGAACTCTGCATTCAGATGCTTATATCTTTCCTTTTCTCCTTTGCTTTTTGCCTCTCTTCTTTTCACAGCTATTTGTAAGGCCTCCTCAGAAAGCCATTTTGCTGTTTTGCGTTTCTTTTCCATGGGGATGGTCTTGATCCCTGTCTCCTGTACAATGTCATGAACCTCATTCCATAGTTCATCAGGCACTCTATCTATCAGATCTAGGCCCTTAAATCTATTTCTCACTTCCACTGTATAATCACAAGGGATTTGATTTAGGTCATACCTGAATAGTCTAGCAGTTTTCCCTACTTTCTTCAATTTAAGTCTGAATTTGGTAATAAGTAGTACATGATCTGAGCCACAGTCAGCTCCTGGTCTTGTTTTTGTTGACTGTATAGAGCTTCTCCATCTTTGGCTGCAAAGAATATAATCAATCTGATTTCGGTGTTGACCGTCTGGTGATGTCCATGTGTAGAGTCTATCTGAAGTGTAGTGGGTTCTAAATTAAGTATTTATTCAACAGTATAATTACCAGTTTAGCTCATAGCTAACTGATGTTTTTGCTCCTCACTTTTATGTTTGTAGAATAAAAGACATTGATGTTTTTACTCATGATGTGTTTCTTGAAGATTCAATCAATCAGTCAAAACAGTGTGTGGCATCAAGTAAGTTCTCAGTAAAAGTTAGCAACTATTATTTTAAATAAAGTATCTATTATTCCAAATATTTTATTCAACAAACACTTTGTGCCTATTATTTTTCAGGCATCACATACAGGAGAGACTCATAACCACTTTCTTTTCCTTGATATTGAGTTGTTGCAGATTAAGAAGTACCCTAGTTAGTGTGTATCTTAGCTTTCTTATCGAGTAATCTTTTTAGAATTTATAAACAGCAATGTCACCAAGATGTGTTGGGAAAAGTTTAACAATTGGCTCTCTAAAAATAGGAGAACAAGAGAGAGCACACAGAAGAGAGAGGGCTTCAAGGAGTCTTGATCTGTAGAATCTGCCAGTCTCCATGTGTAGATAATCTTACAGTAGCTGATTTCAAGTTACCCGTATGAGGTTACTGAACACCAAGTTGGAAAGGCTTGCTAAAAGTTGACTCCTGCAAGTCAGTTGAGATGGCTACAGATAATCCCTGAATATAAAGCTTGTTAGTTATGCTGTGTGGAAATTTGAAAGAGAGCAATTTTTATGTTCATGATAAGGCTTGGACACAAGCAGAAGTATCTTTCTGCCAAAAGTCAAATATAAGTTTAATAGGATACATAACAACATCAAATATAAGTCAAAGTGATCTCATCCGGAATCTGAAAATCAGTGAAGAAACTAATTTTCTTTGGACTGGAAGGAGAAATGCAAACATCATATAAAGATGACACAGTTTGTTTTGTCTTTTAAAAAGACATTTATATAGCACTTTCTACGTGCCAGGCATGATTCTAAGAACTTTATAAATGCTAACTGATTTGAACAATAACTCATTTCAAAAAGTAACTCATTAAAATGAATAGTCTTGGAGTATATTCATAGTTTGATAAAAATAGCCAAGTTCTACAAAAGACTGGAAGTGCTTTTGCTATGTGTGGAATTCAGAGACAAGAGGATCTACAAGACAGCAGCTGTACTCTTCCACAACAAGAATAGGGGCCTGAATAAGGAAAATGATGGATGCAGAAGGAAGGGAAATTCTTTAACTATAAATAAAATAGCTTAATAAAAAATGATTTAAAATAAAATAATATAACAAAATAATAATGTAATGAAAATAGCTGTGATTTTCAAATACATGGCTATACACTGCTTTGCAAGTATTTTTTCAGTTGCTTACATTTTCATTCGTATTTAGAGGACCTTGTGTGAAACACTATATTCATTCATAGGATGAGAAGTGCAATGGGTGAAAGAGATTAGTGATTTCCTGAAGCTCTCAGTCTAGTTGAGAGCTGATATTTTGTACACATTAGGGTTAGTAGTAATGATACCAGCAGTGCAGAAAGCGTCCTCAAAACTTGTCTTTCAAATGAAAGTTTATATTTTCTTTTTACAAATTCCAATGTGGAAGTGCTTCTGCAGCAAAAGGTTTGTGCAGCAAGAACATTCAAAAACCCAGGCAAATTGTATCGCATAGCTCTCATCATCAAGATCCTAAAAGTCCTTTCCATTCTACAGATGAAGGAGAGACATTGGTGGATCATGCAAGAGGATTTTAAGGGTCAGTTGTGGGAAAGGCACATATCATCCTCATTCATGCCCCATTGCTGCTGCTACTGCTGCTAAGTCGCTTCAGTCGTGTCTGACTCTGTGCGACCCCATAGATGGCAGCCCACCAGGCTCCCCCATCCCTGGGATTCTCTAGGCAAGAATACTGGAGTGGGTTGCCATTTCCTTCTCCAATGCATGAAAGTGAAAAGTCAAAGTGAAGTCTTTCAGTCGTGTCCGACTCTTAGCGACTCCATGGACTGCAGCCTACCAGGCTCCTCCGTCCGTGGGATTTTCCAGGAAAGAGTACTGGAGTGGGGCGCCATTGCATGCCGCATTAACTACATCCAATTGCAAAGAAGGCAGGGAAAAACAGCCCAGCTGTGCACTCAGAGAAAAGGGAAAACCAGTGTGATGAAACCACAGTCTCTCGTATATATTCAGTTTCTCAGGTAATACAGTGATACTAAACATAAATTACTGCATCCATTTTACAAATGAGAAAACAAAAGCTCGAAAAGGAATAAATAGCTTAACCAAGTTGATGTACTTAGTTGATGTCAAAGCTGAGATTTAAAACCAGTTCATGACATTATGGGTCGTCCCTGGTGGCTCAGCATTAAAGAATCTGCTTATAATACAGGATACCACCTGCAATGAGGAAGAGAGATCTGGGTTCTAACTCTGGGTCAGGAAGATCCTCTGGAAAAGAAAATTGCAACCCACTCCAGTATTCTTGCTTGGTGAATCCCATTAACAGAGGAACCTGATCAGCTACAGTCCATTGGGTCGCAAAAGTCAGACATGACTGAGCAACTAACCACCACCACCACCATGATCTTACTACATAAGAATCAATATGAAGAGATTTTCTTTGAGGGGATGTTATTTTCTGTCAGTGCTCTGTTTCTGTTTTCAAACTTTTCAGAAAAAGTAATGTAGGTGGCTAGAATCGAATTTTTCCCAAGAAAAAAATTCCTCAGCATTTAGAATTAACAACAGTATCAGGAAGCCACAAGATCAAATTACATGATAAAGTCAGTCTACCCTTTATTTTCCAGTTTGGAGATTTTAAGTAGATAGTAGAAAACTTTTGATAAAAGCAGGGTTAGGTTTTACAAAGCATAATCTTTTAAAGAGAATATTGTTCACAATTATCAATAAGACATAAAATGCTGTCAAGACTAAAGCCATAATAAAGTTTATGAAGTACTAGTGAAGTGAAGAACACAAAATGATTGCTTCATTGTGGCTCAGAGAGGTATTTGAAATGATATTTTGCTATCATTGGAAATTAATAAATTAATAAAATTGAAAAGAAGGGTAAATAAAAACAGATTCTTAAGCTCCTATTTCAATTTCCACTCAGCTCATACCAATCTGAAAGTCACTACTTTGCTTAAAGTCAATATGATGTTTTTATTCAGTCACTCAGTTGGATCTTACTCTTTGCAACCCATGGACTGCAGCATGCCAGTATTCCTTGTCTTCCACCATCTCCAGGAGCTTGCTCAAATTCGTTTCCATTGAGTTGGTGATGCCATTCAACCATCTGGTCCTCTGTCATCACCTTCTCCTCCTACCGTCAATCTTTCCCAGCATCAGGGTCTTTTCTAATGAGTCCACTCTTCTCATCAGGGGGCCAAATTATTGGAGCTTCAGCTTCAGCATCAGTCCATCCAATGAACACTCAGGACTGATCTCCTCTAGGATGGACTGTTTGGATCTCTTTGCAGTCCAAGGAACTCTCAAGAGTCTTCTCCAACACCATACTTCAAAAGCATCAATTCTTCAATGTTCAGCCTCTTTATGTTCCAACTGTCACATCCATACATGATGACTAAAAAACTATAGCTTTGACTAGATGGATATTTGTTGGCAAAGTAATGTCTCTGCTTTTCAATATGCTGTCTAGGTTGGTCATAGCTTTTCTTCCAAGGAGCAAGCATCTTTTAATTTCATGGCTGCAGTCAACAACTGCAGTGATTTTAGAGCCCCCCAAAATAAAATTTATCGCTGTTTCCATTGTTACCCCATCTATTTGCCATGCAGTGATGGGACTGGATGTCAGGACCTTAATTTTTTGAATGTTGAGTTTTAAGTCAGCTTTTTCACTCTCCTCTTTCACCTTCATCAAGAGGCTCTTTAGTTCCTCTTTCCTTTTTGCCACAGTTCAGTTCAGTTCATTCTCTCAGTCATGTCTGACTCTTTGCGACCCCATGAACCGCACAACGCCAGGCCTCCCTGTCCATCACCAACTCCAGGAGTTCACCCAAAGCCATGTCCATGGAATCGGCGATTTCATCCAACCATCTCATCCTCTGTTGTCCCCTTCTCCTCCTGCCCTCAATCTTTCCCAGCATCAGGGTCTTTTCAAATGAGTCAGCTCTTCGCATCAGGTGGCCAAAGTATTGGAGTTTTTGCCACAAGGATGGTATAAATTTTATATCAGAGTTTATTGATACTTCTTCTGGCAATCTTGATTCCAGCTTGTGCTTCATCCAGCCTGGCATTTCACATGGTGTACTCTGCATATAAGGTAAATAAGTAGGGTGACAATACAAAGCTTTGACATGCTCCTTCCTAAATTTGGAACCAGTCTGTTGTTCCATGTCCAGTTCTAACTATTGCTTCCTGAACTACATACAGATTTCTCAGCAAGCAGGTAAGGTGGTCTGGTATTCCCATCTCTTTAATAATTTTCCAGTTTGTTGTGATCCACATAGTCAAAGGCTTTAGTGTAGTCAGCGAAGTAGAAGTAGATGTTTTTCTGGAATTCTTTTGCTTTTTCTATGATACAACACATATTGCTATTTGATCTCTGGTTCTTCTGCCTTTGCTTAATCCAGCTGGAACATCTGGAAGTTCTCAGTTCATGTACTGCTGAAGCCTAGTTTTGAAAGTTTGAGCTAGCATGTGAAATTAGTGGAATTGTGCAGTAGTTTGAACATTCTTTGGCACTGCCTTTCTTTGAGATTGGAATAAAAAATCACCTTTTCCAGTCTTGTGGCCACTGCTGAGTTTTTCCAAATTTGCTGGCATATTGAGTGCGGTACTGTCACAGCATCATCTTTTAGGATTTGAGATAGCTCAGCTGGAATTCCATCAGCTCCAGTAATTTTGTTCATAGTGACGCTTGCTAAGGCCCACTTGACTTTATACTCCAACATGTCTGGCTCTATTTGAATGATCACACCATCGTGGTTATCTAGGTAAGTCTGTATAGTGATTCCTCATTTGTTTTTGAGTTGTCATTCAGTTCCCTGTGACAAATTCATACAATACATTCCTGGAGCATGGGGAACTTGATGAAATGTCCCTACAACATTTTAAGTAGCTAATAGATACCATCAAGAATATTGTGAAAAGATATGTTTTAGTTTCTCTTTGATTTTATTAACAAAAGTTAATTTATAAGCAAGTATATTTACATACACTGGGTGGTAATATGTAGTGAAATAATTTTATGTCTTGATAATCAAATACTTTTATTAAACTCTCAGACTTAGTGGAAATGTACTTTCTTGGTACTTTGTTAAGATGGTAATAGGCACTTTTGTCTCAGATCAATAGATAGAATCACTTATTTTACATAGAAACAAAGAGATTTTCTATTGTTTTAAATTTCATTTTGCTCTGTCATATGAACTCATTTTGAAGTCTCTTTCCTGTCAGCAATAAAATCATTTTGTGATAAACTGAGACAGAATGTGTTTCTCTTTTGAGGACACATCGTATATAGAGCAAAGTTTCAAAACAGCAAGTTAGATTTATTTTTATCATTAAAATCTGTAATGTTTAAAAAAGAATATAAAGGAAGGAGACAAACTTCCATTCTAAGAAATTCCATAGTTGAAGCCTTCTACAAAAATAAATAGCTGACCAAAGATGGGACCATTGTCTAGAAATTAGAACTGAGAAAAAAATAAACAAAACTCAAGCATTTATAGTTTGTACATCTGTCTATTTAAAGGGCTTCCAACCCCATATCCTGGTGCTGTTGTCAGGAAAGAAATGGAAAATCCAGTTACAATTGTCTAGTTGGTCTATCATTATTCAGGATGAAAACATAGTTTAGTCATTCACTAACTCAGAATTCTCTCTTTTTAGCAACTTAATACAGTATCATGAAACAACTGCCCCAGACGGTTTATAACAAGATTCTGTGCCAAAAATACATCACTTGTAAGGAAAACAGGAAACAGCAAAGAGAAAGTCAACTCTAACCAGTTTTCTGAGTCATCTCTTCCTGTGAATTCATCTCATAAAACTCTACTTTTTAAGGAGAGTTAAAGTGTGAATTAGAGGAAAGACTTAGAGTCCAATAGTGCTGTAAACTGGTCTGAGCCACCAGGTTTTCTAGGGGTTAGTTCTAGGCCAAATCATTAAGTTCCAAGTACCTCTTTGGCACTATCTCCTCTCCCAATTATGTGCTCAAATCCTCCCCTACTAGATAACCAGGATCCTACTCCATTATCTGGTTTCCCAGGGCCTAACCCTGTACTCTCTGAGAGTAGTGTTATTAACATGACAGTTTAGCCAATTAACATGTTAAACGAGTGTCAAGTGCAGATACAAATGAAGGTTTCATGAAAGAATCTATGCCGTTGTTGCCTACTATTTTGAAACCTCTGGATCATAGCTCACTGGCACCTCTGTCCCTGGGATTTCCTAGGCAAGAATACTGTAGTGGGTTGCCATTTCTTTGTCCAGGGCATCTTCCAATCCAGGGATCAAACCTGGGTCTCCTACAGTGCAGGCAGTTTCTTTACCACTGAATTATCAGGGAAGCACTGTGAAAGATTCTAGGGTTACACAAACTCTCTTGGAACTTCTTCAAGGACAAAAATGGCCAATTGCTAATAGTAATCAAAAGTTACAGTCAGAATTTGTTAGCTGTTTACTGTGTTCAGGAGGAATCATTGTCTTAGATCATCTCATTAAAACATTACAACCAAATCAAAGTTCTTAGGTATGTCTACTGAAAAAAATGCATGAACTCAAAATTGAGAATTGTACTTTTTCTGCAGGATTTCTGAGGACTTGAAGCCCTGAGACAGTCTCTCAGATAGCTCTAAGGGACTGCTCTGAAGAGGTAATAGTGGAGCCAGGATATATAGGAGTTTTGTTTAAAAAAAAAAAAAGAGTACCAAAAGGTTACTGTTAATTAAAGAAAACCAAGCATCTCAAGTTAATGAATATAGTGCTTTTCTGCATATGAAAGTGAAAGTCACTTAGTTGTATCTGACTCTTTGCAACTTCATGGACGATAGCCCACGAGGCTCCTCTGTCCAAGGGATTTCCCGGTCAAGAATACTGGAGTAGGTTGTCATTTCCTTCTCCAAGAGATCTTCCTGACCCAGGGGTTGAACCTGGGCTCCTGCTTTGAAGACAGTCTCTTTACTATCTGAACACCAGGGAAACCCTTTCTGTGTATGGAAAGATGCAAAAGTCTGGGCTCACTGAAATTATTCCTTTGATATGTACCTCAGCTATCTGGAACTGATATCCTGTGCTTTCCTACCCTGAATTCCCTCAGGGATTACCCACAGGGCATCCTTTGTTTACTGATATGGCAAGTAACATTTTTCATTCACAGGTAATTATATATAATATATATAATATACGTTTCCCCAAATGGCACTGAATCCACCTGCAATGCAGGAGACACAGGAGATGTGGGTTTGATCACTGCGTTGGAAAGATCCCCTGGAAGAGGAAATGATAACCCACTTCAGTATTCTTGCCCAGAAAATCATATGGGCTGAGAAGCCGGGCCAGCTAGAGTCCATGGGGTCCCAAAGAACCGGACGCCACTGAGCCCATGCACATGCGCACACACACACACACACACACACACACACACACACATGCACAGACTACATATATACTCTATGTATCTATCTATCTATCTATCTATCTGTATTTTAGTACAGAAGAAGACTTGAGGCTTAAATGTTAAGTACCATTCCAGAAGATCCCTAGATGTTACCTGGTGAAACAAGGACTCAATCTGTAGGCCAGCCTGAATTCAAGGTCCTTCATTTTGCTGATCTACGTGGTTTTGTTTCCTGAGGATGTTTCTTTAGGGATGAGACAGCAACATTGTATTATAACTTTTGAGGGACAGTGCCCTGGAACTTCTCACACACAAATGAGAACTTCCTGACTCCTGTCACAGGCCTGGCAGTGAAGGCTGTCATGCAAATTTCCCAAATGATTCAAACACACCCTCTGATTGAGGGCACACGCTGGTTCATCAAGACGTGGGTGAACATCAGTGTCATTTGATACAGACAGGAAACCACCAGCCGAAGAGTCACTGGAGCACAAGTGCAATGATTCAAGTGCTAGTCATGCCTGCCTCTGCAGGTACAAGTCCATGGCAGGCAGTGCTGGAAACTCTCGGTAATTCCTCTGGCTAAGTTTGAATTTCAGTGGAAGAGAGGTCCTTCAGGAGGCTGCTGTGATGGATTTTCGAATAAAGATAAAAGTCCTTGTTCACTGGATGGATTTGAATCCAAACCCCATGTTCCTTCATAGTTCTTTCTTAACAAGCCTTTCTCAGCCATGTCGCTTTACAAGGTAGGTCCTTAAGTGGGAAATTTGGTTCTCAATCTTTCCCTCCCTTTGCTATTTTTCTCCATGTTTTGGTCTGTTCTTTCCATTTGAGAGGAAATCTGGGACTCTGGAGTTGTATTCCAGTAGGCTATGCCTACACCTGCAAGACACACTCCAGTGTGCAAATAGAGACTTGAACAGTCCTCCTCGCTCAGGATTCCAGCCCTGCTTCCCTGTTTATCTAATTCAAAATTTGGTCTTAGTCTTTCTGTCTCCTCCATCATTAGAGACTCCCAATCTCACAGGATGGGGGTGTAAACAAAGGAAAATAAAGAATATCATTCACCACCCAGTTTTACAAGAATTAAGTCATTAGTCACTGTAGTTGCTGCCCCTATAAGGCATCCTGAGAAGAATTCAGGATGAAAAACAGGACAAAGCATTCTGGACAAGCAGTGCCCTTAGATTAGCTAGATGTATATCTCAGGAAAAAGTTTAATGAACTCTGATTCTTGCATCTTCTCACTTATAGAAAAGCACTAAAATCATTAACTTGAGATATATATTCTCTGTGAGCAACAGTAATATTTTTACCAAGAATGTATACTTAACCATACATATTCTTTCCCCAAAAGTCACAAATAACCTGGCTTCTCCTCTACTTCTTTGGAGCAGTTTCCTCAGAACTATTGAGAGTAAACCCTTGAATGAAAATGAAAATTACAGCTCTCATGTTGTGTGGTTTTCTTTAAGTTGACAAAAGGGACTTAGCATATGTCTTATCATTTTAAGGTGACTTGTGAGTGTAGACATGCTATCATGAGCTGCTATAGACTTTCCACCTGGGTTCCAAATAAAGTTGGAAAACATACCATTCAAAATGGTACAATATATTCAATTATAAGGTCAGAACCTATAATGTATACATTGAGTTTAACTACAACAATAATAGATTGAGTTTCTAGCAATACCAATAGTAAAAAGCATTCAGCAAACTGTTAGACTTTTCTCCTAATTGATGCCCTTTGCTTTGCTTCTTCAAGCAAGAGGGACAGAAGGGTGAGAATGTGACAGATGTTGAAGGACTTGTTCCCTTCTGGATTGCCCAAATGAGAGTCCTGGTTTCATGAAGCAAACTGTGTTTCCTATTGCTCAGCACTTTGGCAGAGGAGCAAATGTTTCCAAGGGACTTAGACATATTGGAAAGGACTTGGGGAATCAAAAAATATGAATACTTCGTGACCTGAGCCCTCAGGATCAATGGCGGGTAGAATGGACCCTGCAGATGATGACAATGTGGACAGAAGAGCACCTTGGACCATGAGCATCTGTCCATTCCTTGTGCTAATCATTGTTATAGGAACTTCTCAGTGAAGACAGGGATGCCATTAATTGGTTGATGAAAAGTTTCTAAAACAGAGTGAAATTAAATTCATAAAAGAAGTTAAGCTAGAATTTATAGTGTGAAAGCAAGTTATGTTTCATATACACTTGCTTTTTGAACTAAGACTGTTAGAAAACTTTATTTTTGATAATAATGACATCATCCTAAATTATATATGCTCAAAGCCTAATAGTGTGAAACTGTGTAGATTGGAATGATGACCTTATAGGAGATGCGAGTTAGCTTCAGATGAACTCTTTTGGGTCTGGGGATAACTTAATTTTATCTAGAAATAGTTACCAGCTTATTTGTTTAGCCATTGAACATTTTTCCATTAAGATAATATGATTCCAAATTTTCATGTATGCACTGAAATTTAATTTAATATATTATCATCCAGAATTTAAAATATTTTAAGGCAAGTGTTTCATGTCTATCACCCTTGTGTAAAGGAATTCATTGTCTAACTCACATATAAACTGTGAACAAAAATAAAGGCACATTACTAATTCTTTATAATTAATGAAAGTTAACACATTATTTATCTTAAAATAAAGACAGACTAGAGTGAAGAACTACAAATGAGAATTGAGTTACTTAGAAGATAGTAATTAAAATTTAAAAATGTCTTGTTATAGGATATTTAGTTTATTAAAAACTAGGTTACCATTCTATTTCTTATTGTGATATTATTCCTCATAATAGGCTGAATGATTTTCTCTCAGCTTTTTCTCATATTATGGTATTTGTAACTAGCTATTATTGGCTATTCTTAAAGTGCATTTAGTAACTTCAGATATATTATAGATTTCTAGCTAATTAAATGTGTATAATATAAACCAATTAGGAATATAAATATATCTTTAAAAAATTTTTTAGATTATCACCTTCATGGTATAATAAATATATTTCTTTTTTTTGAAATAATGTAGCAGAATAATGTGGTGATGTGTAAAACATTAGGAAAAGTTTCCTTATCTTGATTTGCCATGAATTAGCTGAGTAACAGAAAGGAAGTTTCTGATTGGCTTTCAAGGGACTCCATTATGCTCTCTTTATTTTCCATTCTCTTCATCTGATTCCATTAATTATTGAACTTCTCCAGAAAAAGGGCAGTGTCTTATTTACATTGGAATTGCCATTATCCATTATCTATTACCTGAAATATTGCAGGTACACAATAATTAGACCTCTATTTTCTTTCAGAGCCTCAGTGTCTTGACTTCAGAATGGAAATAACACTTAAAATAATTATATTACCATGACAGGAGGAATGAATGAAATGCTATATAAATTAGAAAACATTTAACTTATCAGTTCAGTTCAGTTGAGTTCAGTTCTCAGTCATGTCCAACTCTTTGTGACCCCATGAATTGCAGCACTCCAGGCCTCCCTATCCATCACCAACTCCCAGAGTCCACCCAAACTCAAAAGATTCTAGTTCTTCCCACTGTGTTTCTCTGGGCTTCAGCCATTTATTCCACATAATACATGTACTGGACAGAGGTCTCTCATTTTCTAAGATTGTATGAGCCTATTTTAAATTTATTTATCTAAACAGAAAATTTTGAGTGTGGGAAAGAAGGAATAATTGTAAAATGAGGTAATCAGAACATCTTCAAGAAAGAATAAATTATTAAGCTGGAATCTTTTTATTCTTGGGTGGCTGTTCTTCCTGTGATTTCCCATGATGAGGAACTGATTGGCAGGCCATGATAACAACATCTCAATCTATTTATCTGCAAAATTAGCAGACACGTTAAGAGGCTGTTTAGAGTATGTTGTATTTCAGGACCAATCACAAGGTGTGTGTCATATTGATTCTGCAACATAATTGTTCATTCTGAAAAATATTGCAAATTATACACTAGGGATAACACCTTCAGAAAAATGCCTTCATATTAATATGAACAGAGAGAACTTTTTCCATTTCACAAGGAAAAATGAAGCCATCAGCATGACCAGTCTTAATCATGCTCCCTCAAAAAATGAAAATCAGCACTATATCCTATGATAAGACTAAAGTGAGGGGAACATATCTTTATATTATTTCCAAGACAGATTGTCAATGTGAAATTGTTTTAATTTATTTACTTTAATTGGCGGCTAATTACTTTACAATATTATGGTGGTTTTTGCCATACATTGACATGAATCAGCCATGGGTATACATGTGTCTTCCTGTCCTGAAGCCCCTTCCCATCCCCATCCTATCCTTCTTGGTTATCCCAGTGCACTGGCTTTGAGTGCCCTGTTTCACGCATCAAACTAGAACTGGTCATCTATTTCAAATATGGTAATATACAAGTTCAATGCTATTCTCTCAAATCATCCCACCCTCACCCTCTCCCAGAGTCCAAAAGTCTGTTCTTTATATCTGTGTCTCTTTTGCTGTCTTGCTTATAAAGTCATTGTTACCATCTTTCTAAATTCCATATATACACATTAATATACTGTATTGGTGTTTTCCTTTCTGACTTACTTCACTCTGTATAATAGTCTTCAGTTTCATTCACCTCATCAGAACTGACTCAAATGTGTTCTTTGTAATAGTTGAGTAATATTCCATTGTGTATATGTAACAAAGCTGTCTTATCCATTCATCTGCTGAATGGACAGACATGGACATCTAGGTTGCTTCCATGTCCTAGCTATTGTAAACAGTGTTGTGATTAACATTGGGGTACATGTGTCTCTTTCAATTCTGGTTTCTGTGGTGTGTGCCCAGCAATAGGATTGCTGGGTCAGATGGCAGTTCTATTTCCAGGTTTATAAGGAATTTCCACACTGTTCCCCATAGTGGCTGTACTAGTTTACATTCCCACCAACAGTGTAAAAGGGTTCCCTTTTCTCCAAACCCTTTCCAGCATTTATTGTTTGTAGATATTTTGATAGCAGCCATTTGACTGGTATGAGATGGTACCTCATTGTGGTTATTATTTGAATTTCTCTGATAGTGAGCAATGTTGAGCATCTTTTCATGTGTCTGTTAGCCATCTGAATGCCTTCTTTGGAGAAATGTCTGTTTAATTCTTTGGCCCATTTTTGATTGGGTTGTTTATTTTTCTGGTATTGGGCTGCATGAACTGCTTATATATTTTTTGAAATTAATTCTTTGTCAGTTGCTTTGTTTGCTATTATTTTCTCCCATTTTAAAGACTGTCTTTTCACCTTGCTTATAGTTTCCTTCATTGTGCAAAAGCTTTTGCATTTAATTAGGTCACATTTGTTTATTTTTGCTTTTATTTCCATTACTCTGGGAGGTGAGTCATAGAGGATTTTTCAGTGATTTATGTCACAGAGTGTTCTGCCTATGTTTTCCTCTAGGAGTTTTATAGCTTCTGATCTTCCATTTAGATCTTTAATCCATTTTGGGTTTGTTTTTGTGTATGGTGTTAGAAAGTGTTCTAGTTTCATTATTTTACAGGTGGTTGACTGGTTTTCCCAGCACCTCTTGTTAGAGATTGTCTTTTCTCCATTGTATATTTTTGCCTCCTTTGTCAAAAATGGGTCCCTAGGTGCATGGATTTATCTCTGGGCTTTCTATTTGGTTCCACTGATCTATATTTCTATCTTTGTGCCAATGCCATACTATCTTGATGAAGGTAGCTTTGTAGTATGATCTGAAGTCAGGCAGGTTGACTTCTCTCTCAAGATTGCTTTGGCTATTCGAGATTTTTCTGTGTTTCCATACAAATTGTGAAATTATTTGTTCTAGTTCTGTGAAAAATATTGTTGGTAGCTTGATAAGGATTGCATTGAATCTATAGATTGATTTGGGTAGAATACTCATGTTTACTATATTGATTCTTCTGACCTATAAACATGCTATATCTCTCCATCTATTTGTGTCATGTTTGATTTCTATCATCAGTGTTTTGTAGTTTTCTATACATAGGTCTTTTGTTTCTTCAGGTAGTTTTATTCCTAAGTATTTTATTATTTTCCTTGCAATGGTGAATGGGGTTATTTCCTTAATTTCTCTTTTTGTTTTCTTATTGTTAGTGTACAGGAATGCAAGGGATTTCCATGTATTAATTTTATATCCTGCAACTTTACTATATTCATTGATTAGCTCTAGTAATTTTCTGGTGGTGTCTTTAGGGTTTTCTATGTAGATTCCTCTTATTTTTTTTTCTCCTCTGACTGCTGTGGCTAAAACTTCCAAAACTACATTGAATAGTAGTGGTGAGAGTGGGCACCCTTGTCTTATTCCTGATTTTAGAGGAAATGCTTTCAATTTTTTACCATTGAGGATAATGTTTCCTGTGGCTTTATTAGATATGGCTTTATTATGTTGAGGTATGTTCCTTCTCTGCCTGCTCTCTGGGGAGTTTTTATCATAAATGGGGATTGAATTTTGTCAAAGGCTTTCTCTACATCTACTGAGATAATCACATGGTTTTGATATTTTAATTTATTAATGTGGTGTATCACATTGATTGATTTGCAAATATTGAAGAATCCTTGCACCCCTGGGATAAAGTCCACTTGTTCATGATGTATGATCTTTATAAGTTGTTGGATTCTGCTAGAATTCTGTTGAATTGCTAGAAGTTTTTGAGGATTTTTGCACATCTATGTTCCTCAGTGATATATTGTCGATCTGAATTTTTAGCTAAGTCCTTTTGCTTCTCTGATACTTTTCTCCATAAATTAGTTCCACTTTCCATCAAATTTTCACCCTCTCCATTCCTAGTACCATATTTAAGTCAGTCTTCCAAAGAAATGTCTTGACTATGGTTTCTAATTGCTACCATCATCTTTTCCTCTCTTGTCCCTTCTTGCAAAAGGTGTCTCCATTTATTCCCCCCCCCCCAATTTGATACCTACTGCTTAACTTGCTTCATTTAGACACATATCCAGGTCTTCCACAATGTGACTGTTAACTTTCTGTGTAACATGGCGGATCACGGGATGCCCAAATATTTGGCAAAACATTATTTCTGGGGTATTGGTTGGGTGGGGGGTCTCTGAATGAAGTTAACATTTGAAATGATGAACACAGGAAAGTGGTTTGCTTCCCAGGTAAGGATAGGTACCACCCCATCTATAAAGAACAGAACAAAAATGTAGAAGAAGGGAGAATTCAGCCTTTCTTGTTGGATTGTTTAATCTGGGACATCTGTCTTCTGTCCCCAGGGCTACAGGGTCTGAGGCTTCAGCCTTGGACTGGAAGTACCTCATAAGCTTCCACCTTTAGACTCCAATTTAATTATATAATGGGGTTTTGCTGGGTCTTCAGATTGTAAACAGCAGATGACAGAATTTCTCAGCCTCCATAATTGTGTGAGTGAATTTCTAATAATAAATGTCATTTTACACACACACAGGATCTGAAACTTATTAGAAGTGTAAGACTTTGAAGTTCAAGCTTCAGTGGATTCATGATAAATTTACCTTTCCTGCAAACTTATTTTTCTTTTCATCAACTACTGAGATTGCTCTCATTTGAATCATCAAATACTTGTTGGTTCTATCAGAGAGGGTGCATTTGAAAACTTGCTTGTACAAATATGTGATTGTTTTGTTCAAAATGCCTATCCCACAGGGCTTCCAATATGTTGGTTCTTTGGCATCTAGAACCCAGTACAAATAATACAGCTTGACAACCATTTGAGTCTCATTTCTTGCTAAGTAACCTTTTTCTTGCTCATCCAAAAATCTTTCCCAAGATGTTGGTTCTGTGTATGCTTGTTTTTCTGAAATTCAGGGAAGATGACCTCAGTGTGGTATGGTTATATATCTTCTGCCCAACAGTTGGTGGCTTCTTACCATATAAAAATGTGTATGCATTTCCAGTCTTTGTTCTCTTTCCCATTGATTACTTCCCATCCATTTTTTGAAAGTCAGGAAATGATATGATTGTAAAATTTATGTATAATAAGTTTGTAGATACAAAATTATGTACCTAGGTTCATTAAAATATGTCATGAAAATATGACTGTAGCCCACCAAGCTCCTCCGTCCATGGGATTCTTGACCTGCATACAGGTTTCTCAAGAGGCACGTAGGGTGGTATGGTATTCCCATCTCAGAATTTTTCACAGTTTGTTGTGATCCACACAAAGGCTTTAGCATAGTCAATGAATCAGAAGTAGATATTTTCCTGGAGTTGCTTTGCTTTATCCATGATCCTGTGGATGTTGGCAATGATCTCTGGTTTCTCTGTCTTTACTAAATCCAGCTTGTTATATAGGTTATCCCATGCAATATGAGAGTGAGATACATAAAGATATGGAGATTGGGGTGTGTGTTGGCTATCATAATTGTCTGTTTTATATTAGTCTCTGTGCAACTGGAGACTCAAAATGGTCACATGGAACTTACCTTGTATTCAGGTTGCTATAGTAAAAACATAAACCAATTTGTGAACACATGAGTTATAGATTGTAATAAGTATTACAAAGCACCTAATTGGAATGAAAAAATAAAACATAAAGGGGCTGATTGGTGCTATTTTACTCAGGGTAACTGAGAACAGACTGCCAATAGAGGACAATTGACTCATAAGGATAGAATGAATCATTCAAGTAGTTGAGGAAAGAGGAATACCAGCAAAGGGAAATATCTTGGCATTGGAGAGACAGAATGCTGCTGCTGCTGCTAAGTAATTTCAGTTGTGTCCGACTCTGTGCAACCCCATAAAGGGCAGCCCACCAGCCTCCCCCGCCCTGGGATTCTCCAGGCAAGAACACTGGAGTGGGTTGCCAGTTCCTTCTCCAATGCATGAAAGTGAAAAGTGAAAGTGAAGTCGCTCAGTCGTGTCCGACTCTTGGCGATCCCATGGACTGCAGCCTACCAGGCTCCTCCATCCATGGGCTTTTCCAGGCATGAGCACTGGAGTGGGGTGCCATTGCCTTCTCCAAGACAGAATACAGTCAGTACTTAGGTGTAAGTCCCACACATATATAAAATCTGCATGTGGGAAACTGTGAAAGACGAATGAAAGACAGAAAATCTTTAAAAAAATGAAAAATAATCTGTGTTCATGGGATGAAAGACTTCATATTTTTACAATATCACTTCTTCCTCATTTGATCCATAACTCCAGTGAAATCCTAAACAAAATCTTAGATAATTTTTTAGATATTAACCAACTGATTCTAAAATTTATACGGAAATAGGAAAGATCTAGCATAGCCCACACAATACTGACAAAAAACAAAGGTGAAGACATAGTATCTGATTTTAAGAATTATTACGAAACTACATTAATCAAGACATTTGGAAGTAGTGAAAGAATAGACACATAAGTCAATGGAACAAAATTGAATGACCACAATAGACTCCCACGAATATTAACTTTAGAGGACAGTTTGTCACTCTCTTATAAAGCTAAACCTCAATTAACATATGACCCCAAAGTCATACTCTTAGGTGTTAATCTGACTGATTTAAAACATATTTCCATGGAAAAACTTGCACATAGATGTTTATATCACATTTATTCATAATCACCAAAAACTGGAACCAATCAAGTTGTTTTTTAGTTGGTGAATGAATGAATGAACTGTGGTACATTAAAGTACAAAATGCTATTTGACAATCAAAAGGAACAACTATAATTCCACACAGCAACAAGGATGCATCTTAAAAGCATATTTCTAAGTACAGAATCAAGACTGAGATCGTTAAAATCTGTGTGATTCCATTGACATGACAGTTTGAATGAGACAGAACTATAAAAGGTGAAAAACAGATCACTAGTTACCTGGACTTTTGAAAAGAGGGAGGGTTGTTTGGTGAAGCACAAGGAATTTTTAGGATGCCGAAACTATTCTGCATGATACTTTTTGATATGTGACACTATTTGCTTTTCAAAACTCCTATCACTTTATAGCAAAAGTGAAACTTAAAGTTTCTAAATTAAAAATAAAATCCACTAGGAGGGTGGGGGATTTCTAGATTGATTTCAGACTGTGGTAAAAATATCTGTTCTACAAATATATTACACAACCACATGAAGGTGGTGAAAAGAGGGATGCTGACCTCAGTAACTTTAAAAATGACTGGAAGCTGCAAGTCTAAGGCAAAAGGGACTGCATATAAGCACTGCAGTCTAGTGAGTGAAGTCATATCTCATGAGGGTGTGAGTTAATTTTGAAACTGCTTTACATGTATATGGACTTGATCACATGAAATTGATGGTGGCTATTGGGAACCATTCATGTATGTGTATGCATGTGTGCATGTGTTTACACATGAAGTGAACA
The DNA here is from genome assembly GCF_014754425.2 of Oryx dammah. Classification (NCBI taxonomy): domain Eukaryota; kingdom Metazoa; phylum Chordata; class Mammalia; order Artiodactyla; family Bovidae; genus Oryx; species Oryx dammah. The sequence continues at coordinate 65,295,534 of NW_024070188.1, forward strand.
TATTGAATACATATATATATGAAATGTGTATGCATATAGACTGAAAATGTAGGTTTTTGTCAATATAAATAAGATAATTGTCTTAACTGAGTTTCAAATTTTTTTGCATCATAGCTCTTCTGAATTTTACAGTAAAAGTGGATCATTAATCTATAGTCTTTCTTTGCTGAGATTGATACTCATATTCTTGTTTAATAGCTGTGGTGATAGGTTTTGTATTGTTATACGCTGAGAACACTGTGATATGTTCAGCAATGGAGTTATTTTCCACAGGCTGGTAATTAGTTTTAGTGACAGGCAATACAACAGAGTGAATTTTTAACCAAATAATAAAATCACAATGTGTTAATTCCAAACAATTTTTTAGAATATTAATTTGCTTCTTATTATATTATTGCTACAGGTTTGAGATCCTTTTTTGAGACTTTATTCCTTCCATAGGTTTTAGGTCCTCAGCAAAACTGGGAAGCAAATACAGAGATTTTCCCTATATCCCCTGCCCTAGAACATGCTTATCAACATTCTCCACCAGAGTAATTTGTTACAAATCATTTATTACAATTAATAAACATACATTTTCACAGCAGAAGCATTCAAAGTCAATGGTTTACCTTAGAGTTACGTTTTGGAGATATACATTTTATGGGTTTGGGCAAATGTATGGCATCCCACTTCAGTACTCTTGCCTGGAAAATCCCATGGACGGAGGAGCCTGGTGGGCTGCAGTCCATGGGGTCGCTAAGAGTCGGGCCCAACTGAGTGACTTCTCTTTCACTTTTTACTTTCATGCATTGGAGAAGGAAATGGCAACCCACTCCAGTGTTCCTGCCTGGAGAATCCCAGGACGGGGGAGCCTGGTGGGCTGCCGTCAATGGGGTTGCACAGAGTCAGACACGACTAAAGCGACTTAGCAGCAGTTAGCAGCAGCATAATGACATGTGTTCATCATTATAGTATCATGCAGATTTTGTTTTTACCGCCCTAGTTTTTCTGTGCTCCACATATTCCAACATGCCAGATTTTATTTCACTTTGTGTTGCACACTTTGTAGAAACTAAACTAAACTTTAATATGAGACTCTCTTAAGAACTTCTCTTTCACTTAATTGAAGCCAAATTTACTTAAAGCACTTTCTGGATGTGGCCAATACCTGAGGAATCAGCTGCCTCAAATCCAACAGGATTTACATAAAGAGTAAGAAAAGGGTGGACTCCAGGAGTTGGTGATGGACAGGGAGGCCTGGCATTCTGTGGTTCATGGGGTTGCAAACAGTTGGACATGACTGAGCGACTGAACTGAACTGAAGAAAAGAACAAACAGCCTCTGATTGAGAATAATCTGATTTCACCTCAAGTCTATACTGGCTTTGGACTTCTGGGGTCTGGATTTATGTTATTTACAAATAAATGTCTATGTCGCCTCAATATGTATATTTTAGCTTTTATCTTAGGTTTCATATTGGCCCTAAGTCAATCTCAAAAAGGATACAGCATCTTTTTGTTCATTGTCCTGAAAGTTTAAATCTTAGACTTGACTTAGAATATGGAACTTTTAGGAGCTCCAGCTCCCTGACTTTATGTTAGATTTTCTTCAATCTGTAAATGATAGTCTAAAATTAAAACACTTTTCTGTGATTGTGTAAAACAAACTGAAATCAGGGTACAAAAACTGGCTAGAATTTAATTGGTCTTAAAAAGAAAACAGGATGCTGACTCAAGTTTTGTATTTATTCCCTTCATTTGTTAGACCCTACAATATTTCTTTTGTGAGGTCTTTGTTTGTACAGTGTAACTTCCACGGTTATTATCCAGCATAAATTATATACTTTGCTTATGCTTGAGATGTTAAACTACTTTAAGTTGTCCTACAAAAATATCTGTCTTAAATTATGTTTCCTAAGAGACTTGACCCTCTCCTTATTTGAGTATACTTACTAAGTTTATGAAATATTTACTGTGCTTTAAGAACTGTTGTAGATATTAGGAATAAAATAATGAGGAAGACATAATTTTTGCCTTACAGATTCTATCAATAGAAAATACTGAATATTATACAAACAGGCATGTTAATTGTTATGACAGAAAATTTCAAGGTGTTGTGGGAAATCATTTTTCCACAGTACTTTTAGAAAAATTATTGTTAAAAAAGAGGGTTAAAATGAGATGCAGCAATTGAACAATAACTTTGATCATAGGTTAAGATGATGTTAAAAATCAGTTTGCAAAAGTCAAGTCAAATTGAATTCATTAGACAGAACTGGAAATTACAGGTTAAAAAGGAATATATGTATAATTTTATAATTAAAATTTTAAAGATTAAAATATCTGTGTGTGCATGAAAGTCACTCAGTTGTGTCCAACTCTTTGTGACCCCAGAAACTATAGCCCACCAGTCTCCTCTGTCCATGAAATTCTCCAGGCAAGAATACTAGAGTGGGTTGCCATGCCCATCTCTAGGGGATCTTCCCAAGCCTGAGATTAAAGCTGGTCTCCCGCATTGCAGGGAGATCCTTTACCATCTAAGCAACTTTTGAAAAATTATTGTTAAAAATGAGGATTAAAATGACATGCAGCAAATGAATAATAACCTTGATCATCAGTTACGATATCTTTTTAAATCAGTTTTCAAAGGTCAAGGCGAACTGAATTCATTAGACAGAACTGGAAATTCCAGGTAAAGAAGAAATATATGTATAATTTTGCAAAATGAATTTTAAAGATTAAAATACCTACATCAAATCAAATTGCAAGTGACTATCAAGATATTCTAGTTTCCTTAGTAACCTATATCTTATTATCTATATCTACAGCTGATATGTTGCTTCTCTATTTTACCTTCTTTCAACCTCTTGGAAGTAGTGTATGTCATTAAAATAATACATTTGTGTGAAATTGCAATTGAGTTTATTTTTCCTAAGTTTATATGTGTGAAACAATAATTGCATTTATTTGGCATAATCTATCAAGGGATCACCCTCCCTTTGCACTGCTAACTTTTTGACTTAGCCCATGCTCATGTTGGACTTCCTTGGTAGCTCAGCTGGTAAAGAATCCACCTGCAATGCAGGAAACCTCAGTTAGATTCCTGGATCAGGAAGATCCCTGGAGAAGGGATAGGGTAACCCACTGAATTATTCTTGGGCTTCCCTGGTGGCTCAGATGGTAAAGAATTCACCTGAAATGTGGGATACCTGGGTTTGATCCCTAATTTGGGAAGATCCCCTGGAGAGGGGCATGGCAACCCACTCCAGTATTCTTGCCTAGAGAATCCCCATGGACAGAGGAGCCTGGCGGGCTACAGTCTCTTGGGTCACAAAGAGTTGGACACGACTGAGCAACTAAGCACAGCACAGCATGCTCATCTCATCAGAGCTACACCTTAAATAGAATTTATAAATATGTGAACTCATATATATCCTAAGCTCCAATTAAGTACTGTAGAATCAATAGTAAAAACAAGAGATTGAATTCTCATTACACTGAACTTTGAGCTTCATTTTGATGTATTGGGGCTGTGAGTGCTACTGCTGCTAAGTCTCTTCAGTCATGTCCGACTCTGTGTGACCCCATAGCCGGCAGCCCACCAGGCTCCCCCGTCCCTGGGATTCTCCAGGCAAGAACACTGGAGTGGGTTGCCATTTCCTTCTCCAACGCATGAAAGTGAAAAGTGAAAGGGAAGTCGCTCAGTTGTGTCCAACTGTTAGCGACCCCATGGACTGCAGCCCACCAGGCTCCTCTGTCCATGGGATTTGCCAGGCAAGAGTACTGGAGTGGAGTGCCATTCATGCAGATCATTAAACAATCGTGATAAATGGTATGAAAGACAAGTAAAAGCTGCTATCAAAGTAGAAATGGAGATGTATAAATCAAATCTAAGTGTCATCAAAATTGTCTCTAAGTAAAATAAATTGAATCCTAGACAACACAAGTGAGCAGGCATTCAGAGGAAGTGATTTGAGGGGAATTAGACAGGATGGGACAGTAGGTAGAGTTAGTAACTTGCCCTTGAACCTAAAAGAATTTCAAAGAACTCAATATTTTTGCAGTAAATTAGCAAATGAAAAAATATAAAATTTTGGTCACTGCAGTGTACACTTGTTGTATTTATTTTAAGAACACAGGATTTTAAGAAAAAATGCTACATCCCTTGATTATATTTTCAACAATACCAATTTTACTGCTTTTGGAGCAGAGAATTGGAGAGATATGGGAATAGGATGAGACAAACCAATTAGAAAACTTTTAAAATAGTTCAACTTTGGGATTAAAACATATACATTTAAATATATAACCAACAAGAATCAACTGCATAGCACAAGGAACTATACATAATATCTTGCAATAACATATAATGGAAAAGAATTTGAAAAAGAATATCTATATCTGAATAACTTTGAGTATACCTGAAACTAACACAACATTGTAAATCAACTATATTTCAATAAAAATTTAAAGATACAGTAGTTAAAGTAATTTGCAATAAGATGAGAAGAAGGAAACATTTACTAGAAATTCACTTAAGTGGGAATAAATGTGGGTGATGGAAAGAGTGGTTTCAAGAATTCTTTCCAGGTTTCTGCTGTGAGCACTGGATGTCCATTGCTCATATGAGGAACACTGCGAAAGAAATATTTTTGAAGGGTGGCATTGAAGGTTTGATTTTTCACTTGTATTTGCATATTTATGAGATATCCAAGTGATGAGATGAGATAATGTATGTTCTAGAGTTAAGATAATCTGGAAGTAATATATGTGATCAATCTGCATATTTATGGTATTTCAAGCTAGAGTAGTAGCGACTAACCTACAGAATGAGAAGGAAAATGGCCTTATATGGGATCCTAGGTGTTGAAAATTTGGCAATTTTAAAAATGGCTAAGATAGGGAAAATTGGTAATAAAAACTTCAAGAGACAGTCCAGATAGTTGGGTAAAAAACTAGGACAGTTTCACATCTCTGATATCAGGTATAAAGTATATCCAAAGAGAATGATAAACAACACTGAATTACACTAAAAATTTCAGATATTTTAAATTACGTGATCACTTCTGATGGGCTATTAACATTCATGCTTTATCCCTGCCCCTTCCTGATTTCCTCTTCAACATTATCCAAATTTCAAAACAAACTGTATCTTTTTTCTATTTTTTTGTTGTTTTTGGAAGGGATCTCCATTTTCTAAATAATTCATTTATGCCTCTAGTTGTTGACTCATTAACTCAAAAATACATTCAGAAATACATCTTTTTCATTAAGAAAAGAAACACATCTGTACCTCTATATTTCAAAGATACTTGTATTTCAATACTTTTATTTGTTAACTGTTAAATCATCTAGTCCAATTTCTAGGCCTAATTTACTGGAATCATCCTATAATCTATTTTTGCTTGCTTTCAAAAGCTATTTTGATGTCTCGTCCTCATTTCTCACTGATAATTTGAACTTTTTGTATTAAAATCTTATTATCATTTATACTTCATATAGGTTTTGGCCCTAATCTCCTCTATAAATTTTTCCCACTTTTATTCCACATGTCTTTTGTCTTTCAGAAATTTGCCAAATTTTTATTCCATTTATATACACACTTAATCTCTGCAAATATGCACAGAAAATGTATTTAATTTTTTCTGTTAAGTACCTATTATTCCAAAAGTTTGGGGAAATAACGGACACAGATTTTTATGGCCAGTCTTCCTTCTTGAACTAGATTGGATTTTCAAAGCCATTGGATTTGTAATGTGGGCTCTCAAAGTGAGCTTATATATTGATGTTAGTAGGAAAGAGCAAGTGAGCTCCTAAAGATATAGGGGATGAGTAAACATGGAAGTGGGTATTGATCATGAAGGAAGTGTTGTGTTTCACAACATAGCCAGAAAGAATTAGGCTTTTCTTGTGAGATTTTCAATCCCATCACTCCTTAGGAAATTTCAGTTCCCTGGAGATTTGGCTATTCCATATATATGTAAGCTTTGGGCATGGTGTAAGTGTAGGACAGTACTGTTAATAGGCTTTCAAAAAGCATGGTTAATGAAGATGGGCATTTGTTACCCTTATATTTAAACACAGTGATCCTTATATCCTGCTGTCTTGAAAGACATGATTTGTAACAATTACAAGGCCAATAATCTATTGTGAAAATTGGTATTTCCAAATTGAACATCCTCTACAAATAAATTAGATTATTTTTCAAGTAAACTGCCCTAAATTAAAATTAATTTGCCATTTATAAGCCAAATTACAAAATATCCCTGAGATCATTTAGCTCCAGCAAGACCTTACATTACACAGAAAAATCTTCCAGAAACTTTGAGAATCCCTTATGTACTTTTCCTCTAAATAATTTATTCAGTTCAGCTCAGTTTAATCACTCAGTTTAATCACTCAGTCCTGTCTGACTCTTGGAGACTCCATGGACTGTAGCACTCTAGGCTTTTCTGTCCATCACCAACTCCCAGGGCTTGCTCAAACTCATATCCATGGAGTCAGTGATGCCATCCAACAATTTCATCCTCTGTTGTCCCCTTCTCCTCTCACCTTCAATCTTTCCCAGCATTAGGGTCTTTTCCAATGAGACAGTTCTTTGCATCAGGTGGCCAAAGTATTGGAATTTTCTATTCAACATCAGTCCTTCCAATGAATATTCAGGACTGACTTCCTTTAGGATTGACTGGTTTGATCTTGCAGTCCAAAGGACTCTCAAGGGGGCGGTTCTAAGATGGCGGAGGAATAGGATGGGAAGACCACTTTCTCCCTCACAAATTCCTCAAAAGATCATTTCAACGCGGAGCAAACTGCACAAAACAACCTCTGAATGCAGGCAGAGGACATCAGGCAACCAGAAAAGCAGATCACTGTCTTCGAAAACAGGTAGGAAAAAATATAAAAGATGAGAAGAGAGACAAAGGAGGTGGGGAGGGAGCTCCATCCCAGGAAGGGAAGCCCATCCCGGGAAGGGAATTCTAAGAAGAGAGGTTTCCAAACACCAGGAAACACTCTCCCTGCCGAGTCTGTGGCAAGCCTTGGAAACACAGAGGGTAACATAACAGGAAGGAAAAATAAATAACTAATTAAAACCAACAGATTACAAGCCCAACAGTAACTCCCCCAGCGGAAAAGCAGCACAGACGCCCACATCCGCCATTAGCAAGTGGGGGCAGGGCAGGGAAGCGTGGGAGGCGCGGGCTGCCGTGCTTTGTAAGAATCAGGCAGGAACGCCCCATGCATAACCAGAGCGATCGAACTTGGGCTAGCAAACCAGACTGGGGGATAGCTACCACGTGAAAAGCTCGAACATATGACACCGCCAGGACCGCACACAGAACAAAGGACAGAAACGGAAATAGCTGGCTGCAGACCATCCCCCACTGGGGACAGGCAGCCAGAGCCATAAGGGCTGGAAAGGGGCAATTGCAGCCCTGGAGAGACTTTACCTAACAAACTGCAGGCAGGCTTCTTTGCTAAGACTTCTGGGGGTGCTGGACAGTCACCATCCGCCTCACAAGGAGCACCAGCAGTACACCCAGAAAACTGAGCAGCAGAGACAGAAAAGGCGACAAGTCGCAGTGACCGTGCTCACCAAACTCCTGAACTACTCAAACCTGGGAAGGGCACAAAACGCAGTGCCAACCAAATCTGTGCCTCTGAGGGCTACCTGAGTGCCAAACCTGAGTGGCTTAGACCAGGGAGGTGCACGCAGCCTAGGGCTGGCCTCAGATGGTTCCCAGCTGAGCACCGTAGAGCCGGAGCGGTTTGTGTGCCGTGAGAAGGGACAAGCCCAGCGGGGCTGAGACACTGTGTGCCCACGACAGTGCTATTTGTTTGCAGCATCCCCCCCTCCCCACAGAGTGACTGAACTAGTGAGCCTAAAAAAAAGTGTCCACCACCGCCCCCCTGTGTCAGGACAGAATTCAGACACTGAAGAGACCAGCAAACAGAAGAAGTTAAACAGAGGGAACCGCCTTGGAAGTGACCCCACATGGCCCACAACATCAGAGAAGGGCCAGATATATCTTTACTATTTTTACAATCACTCCTTTTTTTTTTTCTTTTTTCTTCTAACTTTTTTTTAAAAATTGTTAAGTCTTCTATTTCTCCTTTAATTTTTATTTCTATAATCTACCATTACTTTTCAAAAAAAAAAAAAAAGACTCTACTTTTTTAAGGCAAACACCATATATAGTCTTTGTGTGGTTGTTGTTGTTGTTGTTGTTGTTTTTTATAATTCTTGTGTTTCTCTGTTTTTTTTTTCTTTTTTTTCTTTTCTTTCTTTCTTTTTTTTTCTTTTTTCCTTCTGCTTCTTCTCTTTAATATTGTATTTTTGAAAATCCAACCTCTACTCTAGATTTTTAATCTTTGCTTTTTGGTTTTTGTTGTCAATTTTATACATTTCAAAACTCAATTTTACCTGACAGCAAGATTACTGGCTTGACCACTCTCTCCTCCTTTGGAATCCCCTTTTTCTCCACCAGGTGGCCTCTGTCTCTCCCCCCCTCCCCCATCTCTTCTATATCCAACTCTGTGATTCTCTGTGTGTTCTAGACGGTGGAGAACACCTAAGGAACTGATTACTGGCTGAATTTGTCTCTCTCCTTTTCATTCCTCTCTCTTAGCCTCCTGGCCACCTCTGTCTACTTCCTCCCTCTCCTCTTCCCTGTATAACTCCATGAATACCTCTGAGCGGTCCAGACTATGGAGTGCACATAAGGAAGTGACTATTGACTAGCTTGCTCTCTCCTCTTCTGATCTCACCACATCTCATTCCAGTCACCTCTAACTACTCCCTCCCTCTTCTCTTCTCCATGTAACCCAGTGAACCTCTCTGGGTGTCCCTCAATGTGGAGAAACTTTTCATCTTTAACCTAGATGTTTTATCATCGGTGCTGTACAGATGGAGAAGTCTAGAGACCACTGTAAAAATAAAACCGAAAACCAAAAGCAGGAGGCTTAAGTCCAAAGCTTGAGAACATCAGAGAACTCCTGAATTCAGGGAACATTAAGCAATAGGAGCTCATCAAATGCCTCCATACCTACACTGAAACAAAGCTCCACACAAGGGCCAACAAGTTCCAGAGCAAGACATACCATGCAAATTCTCCAGCAACACAGGAACACACCCCTGAGCTTCAATATACAGGCAGCTCAAAGTTACTCCAAAACTTTAGACGTCTCATAACACATTACTGGTCACTCCACTGCACTCCAGAGAGAAGAAACCCAGCTCCACCCACCAGACCTCCAACACAAGCCTCCCTAACCAGGAAACCTTGACAAGCCACTGATACAACCCCACCCACAGTGAGGAAGCTCCACAATAAAGAGAACTCCACAAATTACCAGAATATAAAAAGGCCATCCCAAACCCAGCAATATAACCAAGATGAAGAGACAGAGGAATACTCAGCAGGTAAAGGAACAGGAGAAATGCCCACCAAACCAAACAAAAGAGGAAGAGATAGGGAATCTACCTGAGAAAGAATTCCGAATATTGATAGTGAAAATGATCCAAAATCTTGAAATAAAAATGGAATCACAGATAAATAGCCTAGAGACAAGGATTGAGAAGATGCAAGAAAGGTTTAACAAGGACCTAGAAGAAATAAAAAAGAGCCAGTATATAATGAACAATGCAATAAATGAGATCAGAAACACTCTGGAGGCAACAAATAGTAGAATAATGGAGGCAGAAGATAGGATTAGTGAAATAGAAGATAGAATGGTAGAAATAAATGAATCAGAGAGGAAAAAAGAAAAACGAATTAAAAGAAATGAGGACAATCTCAGAGACCTCCAGGACAATATGAAACGCTCCAACATTTGAATTATAGGAGTCCCAGAAGAAGAAGACAAAAAGAAAGACCAAGAGAAAATCCTTGAGGAGATAACAGTTGAAAACTTCCCCAAAATGGGGAAGGAAATAATCACCCAAGTCCAAGAAACCCAGAGAGTTCCAAATAGGATAAACCCAAGGCAAAACATCCCAAGACACATATTAATCAAATTAACAAAGATCAAACACAAAGAACAACTATTAAAAGCAGCAAGGGAAAAACAACAAATAACACACAAGGGGATTCCCATAAGGATAACAGCTGATCTCTCAATAGAAACTCTTCAGGCCAGGAGGGAATGGCAAGACATACTTAAAGTGATGAAAGAAAATAACCTACAGCCCAGATTACTGTACCCAGCAAAGATCTCATTCAAATACGAAGGAGAAATCAAAAGCTTTACAGACAAGCAAAAGCTGAGAGAATTCAGCACCACCAAACCAGCTCTCCAACAAATTCTAAAGGATATTCTCTAGACAGGAAACACAAAAAGGGAGTATAAACCCAAACCCAAAATAATAAAGTAAATGGCAACAGGATCATACTTATCAATAATTAACCTTAAACATAAATGGATCGAATGCTCCAACCAAAACGCAAAGACTGGCCGAATGGATACAAAAACAAGATCCCTCTATATGCTGCTTACAAGAGACCCACCTCAAAACAAGGGACACATACAGACTGAAAGTGAAGGGTTGGAAAAAGATATTCCATGCAAATAGAGACCAAAAGAAAGCAGGAGTGGCAATACTCATATCTGATAAAATAGACTTTAAAACAAAGGCTGTGAAAAGAGACAAAGAAGGCCACTACATAATGATCAAAGGATCAATCCAAGAAGAAGATATAACAATTATAAATATATATGCACCCAATATAGGAGCACCGCAATATGTAGGACAAATGCTAACAAGTATGAAAGGGGAAATTAACAACAACACAATAATAGTGGGAAACTTTAATACCCCACTCACACCTATGGACAGATCAACTAAACAGAAAATTAACAAAGAAACACAAACTTTAAATGATACATTAGACCAGTTAGACCTAATTGATATCTATAGGACATTTCACCCCAAAACAAAGAATTTCACCTTTTTCTCAAGTGCTCATGGAACCTTCTCCAGGATAGATCACATCCTGGGCCATAAAAATAACCTTGATAAATTCAAAAAAATCGAAATCACTCCAAGCATCTTTTCTGACCATAATGCATTAAGATTAGATCTCAATTACAGGAGGAAAACTATTAAAAATTCCAACATATGGAGGCTGAACAACACGCTTCTGAATAACCAACAAATCACAGAAGAAATCAAAAAAGAAATCAAAATATGCATAGAAACTGATGAAAATGAAAACACAACAACCCAAAACCTGTGGGACACTGTAAAAGCAGTGCTAAGAGGAAAGTTCATAGCAATACAGGCATACCTCAAGAAACAAGAAAAAAGTCAAATAAATAACCTAACTCTACACCTAAAGCAACTAGAAAAGGAAGAATTGGAGAACCCTAGAGTTAGCAGAAAGAAAGAAATCTTAAAAATTAGGGCAGAAATAAATGCAAAAGAAACAAAAGAGACCATAGCAAAAATCAACAAAGCCAAAAGCTGGGTCTTCGAAAGGATAAATAAAATTGACAGACCATTAGCCAGACTCATCAAGAAGCAAAGAGAGAAAAATCAAATCAATAAAATTAGAAATGAAAATGGAGAGATCACAACAGACAACACAGAAATACAAATGATCATAAGAGACTACTATCAGCAATTATATGCCAATAAAATGGACAACGTGGAAGAAATGGACAAATTCTTAGAAAAGTACAATTTTCTAAAACTGAACCAGGAAGAAATAGACAATCTTAACAGACCCATCACAAGCACGGAAATTGAAACTGTAATCAGAAATCTTCCAGCAAACAAAAGCCCAGGTCCAGATGGCTTCACAGCTGAATTCTACCAAAAATTTAGAGAAGAGTTAACACCTATCCTACTCAAACACTTCCAGAAAATAGCAGAGGAAGGTAAACTTCCAAACTCATTCTATGAGGCCACCATCACCCTAATACCAAAACCTGACAAAGATACTACAAAAAAAGAAAACTACAGGCCAATATCACTGATGAACATAGATGCAAAAATCCTCAACAAAATTCTAGCAATCAGAATCCAACAACACATTAAAAAGATCATACACCATGACCAAGTGGGCTTTATCCCAGGGATGCAAGGATTCTTCAATATCCGCAAATCAATCAATGTAATTCACCACATTAACAAATTGAAAAATAAAAGCCATATGATTATCTCAATAGATGCAGAGAAGGCCTTTGACAAGATTCAACATCCATTTATGATAAAAACTCTCCAAAAAGCAGGAATAGAAGGAACATACCTCAACATAATAAAAGCTATATATGACAAACCCACCGCAAACATTATCCTCAATGGTGAAAAATTGAAAGCATTTCCCCTTAAGTCAGGAACAAGACAAGGGTGCCCACTTTCACGACTACTATTCAACATAGTTCTGGAAGTTTTAGCCACAGCAATCAGAGCAGAAAAAGAAATAAAAGGAATCCAAACTGGAAAAGAAGAAGTAAAACTCTCACTGTTTGCAGATGACATGATCTTCTACATAGAAAACCCTAAAGACTCTACCAGAAAATTACTAGAGCTAATTAATGAATATAGTAAAGTTGCAGGATATAAAATCAACACACAGAAATCCCTTGCATTCTTATACACTAATAATGAGAAAGTAGAAAAAGAAATTAAGGAAACAATTCCATTCACCATTGCAACAAAAAGAATAAAATACTTAGGAATATATCTACCTAAGGAAACTAAAGACCTATATATAGAAAACTATAAGACACTGATGAAAGAAATCAAAGAGGACACTAATAGATGGAGAAATATACCATGTTCATGGATCAGAAGAATCAATATAGTGAAAATGAGTATACTACCCAAAGCAATTTACAAATTCAATGTGATCCCTATCAAGCAACCAGCGATATTTTTCACAGAACTAGAACAAATAATTTCAAGATTTGTATGGAAATACAAAAAACCTCGAATAGCCAAAGCAATCTTGAGAAAGAAGAGTGGAACTGGAGGAATCAACTTGCCTGACTTCAGGTTCTACTACAAAGCCACAGCCATCAAGACAGTATGGTATTGGCACAAAGACAGAAATATAGATCAATGGAACAAAATAGAAAGCCCAGAGATAAATCCACACATATATGGACACCTTATCTTTGACAAAGGAGGCAAGAATATACAATGGAGTAAAGACAATCTCTTTAACAAGTGGTGCTGGGAAAACTGGTCAACCACTTGTAAAAGAATGAAACTAGATCACTTTCTAACACTGCACACAAAGATAAACTCAAAATGGATTAAAGATCTAAATGTAAGACCAGAAACTATAAAAATCCTAGAGGAGAATATAGTCAAAACACTCCCGACATAAACCACAGCAGGATCCTCTATGATCCACCTCCCAGAATACTGGAAATAAAAGCAAACATAAACAAATGGGACCTAATTAAAATTAAAATTAAAAGCTTCTGCACAACAAAGGAAACTATAAGCAAAGTGAAAAGACAGCCTTCCGAATGGGAGAAAATAATAGCAAATGAAGCAACTGACAAACAACTAATCTCAAAAATATACAAGCAACTTATGCAGCTCAATTCCAGAAAAATAAACGAGCCAATCAAAAAATGGGCCAAAGAACTAAATAGGCATTTCTCCAAAGAAGACATACGGATGGCTAACAAACACATGAAAAGATGCTCAACATCACTCATGATTAGAGAAATGCAAATCAAAACCACAATGAGGTACCACTTCACACCAGTCAGAATGTCTGTGATCCAAAAATCTGCAAGCAATAAATGCTGGAGAGGGTGTGGAGAAAAGGGAACACTCCTACACTGTTGGTGGGAATGCAAACTAGTACAGCCACTCTGGAGAACAGTGTGGAGATTCCTTAAAAAATTGCAAATAGAACTGCCTTATAACCCAGCAATCCCACTGCTGGGCATACACACTGAGGAAACCAGAATTGAAAGAGACACATGTACCGCAATGTTCATCGCAGCACTGTTTATAATAGCCAGGACATGGAAACAACCTAGATGTCCATCAGCAGATGAATGGATAAGAAAGCTGTGGTACATATACACAATGCAGTATTATTCAGCCATTAAAAAGAATACATTTGAATCAGTTCTGATGAGATGGATGAAACTGGAGCCGATTATACAGAGTGAAGTAAGCCAGAAAGAAAAACACCAATACAGTATACTAACATATATATATGGAATTTAGAAAGATGGCAATGATGACCCTGTATGCAGGACAGCAAAAAAGACACAGATGTGTATAGTGGACTTTGGGACTCAGAGGGAGAGGGAGAGGGTGAGATGATTTGGGAGAATGGCATTGAAACATGTATAATATCATGTAAGAATCGAATTGCCAGTCTATGTCCAATGCAGGATACGGCACGCTTGGGGCTGGTACACGGGGATGACCCAGAGAGATGTTGTGGGGAGGAGGGTGGGAGGGGGATTCATGTTTGGGAACGCATGTACACCCATGGTGGTTTCATGTCAATGTATGGCAAAACCAATACAGAATTGCAAAGTAAAAAAATAAATAAATAAATAAAAATAAATAAATAAATTTAAAAAAAAAAAAAAGAAAAGGACTCTCAAGAGTCTTCTCCAACACTAGTTTAAAAGCATCAATTCTTCAGGGCTCAAGAGCCTTCTCTTTGGCCCAACTCTTCCATCCATACATGACTACTGGAAAAGACCTTTGTTGGCAAAGTAATGTCTCTGCTTTTTAATATGCTGTCTAGGCTGATAGATTTTCTTCCAAGGAGTAAGTGTCTTTTAATTTCATGGCTGCAATCACCATCTGCAGTGATTTTGGAGCCCTACAAAATAAAGTCTGTCACTGTTTCCATTGTTTCCCCACCTCATCTATTTGCCATGAAACAATGCAACCAGATGCCACTATCTTGGTTTTTTGAATGCTGAGTTTTAAGCCAGCTTTTTCACTTTCTGCTTTCACTTTCATCAAGAGGCTCTTTAGTTCCTCTTCACTTTCTCCCATAAAGATGGTGTCATGTGTGTATCTGAGGTTATTGATATTTCTCCTGGCAATCTTGATTCCAGCTTGTGCTTCATCCAGTCTGGCATTTTGCATGATGTACTCTGCATATAAGTTAAATAAGCTGAGTGGCATATACAGCCTTGACATACTCCTTTCCCAATTTGGAACCAGTCTGTTGTTCCATGTCTGGTTCTAACTGTTGCTTCTTGATCTGCATGCAGATTTCTCAGGAGGCAGGTAAGGTGGTCTGGTACTGCCATTTCTTGAATAATTTTCCACATTTTGTAAACAATTTTGTAAATCATTTATAAAAAAGCTAAATAAGACATATACTGTCACTGCTCCCTAAGGCACATGGTGTTTACACTTCTTTATTTAGAAAAGTGCCTACTTATTCCTAACCTATCCTCTTGCCTCTAAACTAGTTTTGTATTCATGACAAAACAGTGCCTTGGATCTCAGGTTTTTTTAGATTTTAATACATTTTGGTACATAATTTTATCAATGATTTTTTTTTTGAATCTCAGTAGTTATATCCACTGAATGCATTTTACTGACATGGTTTCATGACTTTTTTGCTCCCCTTAAAAGATTTCATGGCATACCTTTTATGGTTTACTTACATACCTTTTTATGAGACCCTGGAACTAATGCACTGATATTTTGTCTGCTAATATTCATTGAGATCTCCCCTTATTACATAATCTATTAATTTTCTTGGAATGCTATTGGATTTTATTGTCAAATTCAGAGTATCTTATTCCAAAATTCTTTGAATAAGAACATTACCTTAATCATCCATAGTGATTTGCACATTATAGGAAAACATCTTCCTTTTAATGCATTCCAACCAAATGTTTATTTTAAGGACTAATTTTTTTCTTACTTTTTATGTGTTTCCTTATAACTCAGAGCTGGACATGTCCAAAATGCTTACAGTATTATTTCACTGAATATTCAATATCTTTCATAGGTCCCATGCAAGGTATTTTCTTTTTTGCCTATCCTGAAAGCAGGAAAACCCCATCAAGAATTGATGGAGACAAAAAAAAAAAAATAGGGCTATTTGGCATATCCTTAGCCTCCTAGTCACTATTCAACTCACATGGGTGGCATGTCAGATATCAGCAGAAATGTAGTCAGTCTCACAATATCAAACACAAGCATAAATTCTGTATTATAATGCATATTGCAAACCTACAGAGTAAGCAAAAAACAGTGGCACACAATTCACTTCACACAATGTCCTTGATTCTCAAAAACAAAGCTAAAGTATTTTTATCATTCACTTAAAAGAAACAGAACAAAGGACACCTGCACTTGGGTGTTTGTTATGCTCTTTTCCTCATATCTACATCTGAGGGAGGCAGGTTCATACACATAGTTCCTGGGTCAACTTCCATTGCTTTCACTGGTTGACTACATCTGTAGTTATATGTTTATTTATCTAACTAATTTCTTATTCCTGCCCTTCACTTTATCTGATACTCTGCAAAAGGGATTACACAACATGACTTATCCACAGATAAATCATTTTGGTTTCTTGTTCCTCCAGCTTTCCCCACAAGCTCTGTCTTGCTTAAATCACACTGCCATAGAAACCGCTACACCACCACCTCTGCCTCCTTCTTTCTGAGCCCCCCAATTTTCTGGGAATGGTAATTCATTTATTAAAAAATGAAATAGAATAAAAACATCTGGCCATTTAAAAATTAACAGAATCCAGTAAGGTGACCCTAAGAGTCTGGGTCTTCACTAGAGGATGGGTGAAGAGGTTGCTTTCCATCAGCTCTGCAGTGTAGGTTCCTCAGATGAGAGCAAAAAGTCAGTAATAATCACCATTATGGAATAACACTTCAAGCTCATGTATCTTCCAAACCAGCAATTCTCAACCTTTCTGGCACCAGGGACCAGTTCCGAGGAAGACAATTTTTTCACAGACCGGAGGTGGGGGATCATTTCAAAATGATTCAAGCACATTGTATTTATTGCACACTTTATTTCTATTATTATTACATCAGCTCCACCTCAGACCATCAGGCTTGAGGACCCCTGCTCTAAACAATAAAAATCCTTCCCAGATTCTGGTTGCAGTTTGGCTTCAAGCAGAGAATCATTGTTAAAGGTTACCGTATGCTTTTACGTCTTCTTCAGTATTTAAGGATATTTTGGGATGCTGAGAAATGATATTCAAGCAGAAAATTGAGTGGGTGATTTTTGACATAGAACTTGGATGACACCTAAAATGTCAACCAGGCAGAGACGCAAGAAAAGTGAGAACATTCCAGACAAAAAAAAAAAAGACACTGTGAGCAGAGGAGGAAAAACACCAAGTAGTATTAGGAAGATTAAAAGAACGTCTGACTGCAATGTAACTATATATGGGGGACTAACGAAAATAAGGATAAAAACATTGCTGCCATGTCACAATGTATCTTATAGAGATTGTGTGTGTGTGTATGTGTGTGTGTGTGTGTGTGTGGCAGTAATAAGAAGCCATTAAAACTTGGGGAACAAGTGTCATGATCAGAGATGGGCTTTTGAAATCCAAATCTGACAACTGTCTTATGATGCCTGGGCTAGGGAGAGGCTGGAGACAGTTCATATGGTAAAATATTGGGGTTGCTAAAAGGCTATGAGGTATAAAAAAGGATAATGTTTTGGAGAAAAAAAACAATCGATTGATACTTTATTTCCCATAGATCTTTTTGCTCTGTGAGTTTTCACCTATTGAGTAATAGAGGGCAGACAGGTACTGCCTAGTTAGAACGAAGGAATCACTGCTCAACTTTGTGTTTCAAACAGAAATAAATTTCTGATCCAGTTTAGATTTATTAGTGCTTTTGTTCATTTTCTCTGGGAATTGATTGGGCAGGTAGCCTGCAAAACATATTTTAGGTTTATATGCTCAGATTTTCTAAGGGTTTGTGTCTACCAGACATACTTTAGCAATTGTAGCCCTATGTATCTTTTCAAGAAGGCTGTGATATTTCTCTTGTTTTTCTACTCCAAATCTGACATTTTCTTTTAAAGGAAGTTTGTATTGGCTCACTCTTACCTTGTTATTCAGAAACAGAGCTTCTGAGAGCTCTGCTCCCCAGAGAGCAATAGATCAATGTGGAAGCTCACATTTGTTTGAATGTATGTCAGGTAATCATACTACAGCCTCCAACTATTGACTGGGCAAAGAGAAAGCAAAATATCCTGATATTTTCCATTGGAATCACACATCCTCAGGATATTTTTGCAATACAATGAAAGCATGTGTCTTTCACTTGTTTTCAAAAATCAACTTGTTAATCTATGACCCGTAAAAATGAATCATGGTTTGGATGGTCATTATACTTGTTAGGCTTTCTTTAGCATTCTGCTGCTTTATTTCTATGTTGTAATTTTCCCACGAGATGTTGCTCATCTCTATGCTGCCAGCTTTTCTAAATATGCTTTACTTAAATATTTTGATATATACTAACACTACTGCATTCATGTTTACATATACCCAAAATGGAAAACTAAAAGATGACTAATAATAGACTATACAAAACAGAGCAGAATTAATAAAACATGAGATTTTGTACTCTTTTGGATTCCCAAGGCCAAGTTTAAAGGCTCAATTATCAGCCTGTTGATTTTCCTTTGATATGATATAATTATTAATAATATTTAACTAATACTTTACTAATGCCTTGTAACTTTCTAAAACACTTTCATATGCACTGTTGTATCCTCATGATAGCCCTTTGTAGTATATTCTATTTGTTTTCCCCTCCACTTATTGAAACCCCAGTGAGATTAAGTTATTTTTCCCTGCTTATAATTAAAAATGTGAGGCTGGAACATTTCCTTCTCTCTCTGGCTGTATGTGAACTCGTTCCCTGAGAGGCAACATCAGATTGCATCTGGACCTCAGAGTATCTCATCCTTGACCTTAGGGGCATCACTTGTTCCGAAATCTTTCTCCCATCAGCTGCCTCACAATCACATCTCCTGGTCACACGGGGGCTGGTCAGGTGGGTAGCCAGAGAGAAGAATCATCTCCTTGCACATTAAAAAAAAATCACATGGAATCGGGAATATCATCTTCATGCACAGCATCCTGCCTGCTTATTTGTTACAGGAGTGAAAGCATCTCTTCAGCTTTTATGCAAAATGAAAGGATCATTATGAACACCAATTTAAATTAGAGTAGGCAGAGTAAATCTGCAAAAGACCAAAAAAAAAAATTAATCACCTGTGGCAACTGTCATTTGAAGTTATCCTTCCCTCATTCCACTCCAGCTCATCCACATGAACACAAAGAGAGATTATATTGTTTACTGGTATCAAACTGCAGAAATTGGCTTGCCTTAGGCATCTCTAGCCCGGACTCCAAGCCGCCACAAATATCAATTTGGAATGCAGCTTCAGCACTGGTGGAAAAGCTGTCACCGGCAAGTCTAAAATACTGAGAGTGCTGAGCTACTGACATTGCTAAAGATGATCATGAAGACATTTATCCAGCCTCTCCTGCCCCATCTTCGCCCAGCCCTTCAGAAACTTATGTCAAGTGTGACAAGCTAGGTGATGAATGGATAGGAAGTTGACAGGTGACGACAGGCGGCTGAGTAAGTGAAATTCTTCATCGTTAATTCTTGTGGTTTTACCTTTCTGACACAATGAACTGATATTAGAATGTGTGACTAAATAAACCATATTGAGAAAAGTCATTCACTAAAACATAAGAGTCCAGGATGGGAAGCCATGCTCTCATTTCTGTCAAGCTTCTGGATTTTTGAGATAGGCTCCATAATCAAGTGTGTGTTATTTAGAGTTAAGTGAGATGATTAGCTATGCTGTTTTTCTTGGGAACATATATCCAGAGAACTTCGCTTAAAATCATGAGTCAGAAAAATCCCTTTTCTCATAAATCTCTTCTAGACTAAAACAGAAGTCAGCTCATTGGAATTTTGATTCATGAGTGAAAGAGAAGGGTTTCATGGTTATTGCTTTGTTCTATTGATGCCCATGAAATGCGGGTGACTGCCTGACACATCCTAGTTCAAAGCAGTTGAAAATAATTTTAACTTTTGTTTCAAGAGGCTTAAGAGTTATTGGATTAAAAGAAATTGGACCGAAACAAGTAATTTTTTTAAACACAAGCCACTAAACAGCCTAGAGACAATGAACTTTAAGGCCCGAAGCAGGTCATTTAGCATAAAGCAGTGCCTTCTCTGGAGGTGCTTTCTTCTTATATATACACTGAGAAACAGATGCTATTATTAGCTCCTGAATTTCCTTAGAGGTCTTTATATATATTGCAGTTAGCAACTAATAGCAATGCATGTTTTACCTTCACCTCTAGATCACAGTCAGGATCACTGCAGACATAGGAAATGATAAGGTTGCAACTCCACTCTTTAAAGTGGGGAGGAAAATTTCATGATTCAAGTTCAAGAATATGAACTCCTATTCTTGGTAATATTTCATAGTCTTTTTGAGACCTTAAGGAAAGAATATTCTTAAATTTAGTAATAATGGAGTGGTGAGTAGAAGAAATTCTTATTTTTTTTCTCCTTTTTAAACACAGTTTATGATTGCAGGTATTTTTTATTTGAATATTTCTGTTCTATTTGAATTATATTTTTAAATTATTAATAGTGCCCTAGGAAAATCAACGTTTAACTCTTCTCTTTTTTCCTGATATGACACAATTACTTAGTCACGTGCTGATTCTTTTTGCTCTAGGAATTTTACTTTTCTGTAATGTCTTAAATATCTTATTACATTAATATTTATCAGCTCTCTACATTATGTTCTCTTTTGTTATTATTTAAAATAAAATAATCTATTAAATTAAATGGGTATAAGATAATTTCACAAAAATCTACTGCATTTTTATATACCACAACCAGTCAATTAGAATATATCAATTTTTGAAAGTATCATGCATTGACAAAAGTATCAACAATAAAAAATAAAGTAACTAGGAATAAATCTAACCAAAAATGTACAAGTCTTACATGCAGAAAAACATAAACTCTTATTGGAAGTCTTTAAAGGGGGCCTAAATAGCTGGAGTGATATTCTGTTTATGGATGGGAAGATTCAAATCACAAAGATATCTCTTCCCCCACCCTGAATTGTAGATTCCATATAGTTCTGACCAAAACTCTAACAGATATAAACAATAAACTTGACCCATTAATTCAAAAATTTATGAAACAATGGCTAAGAATAGCCTCAATATTCAAAAGAAATTTCTAAAGAAGTAAACTATTCGAGGCAATTGCCCTCACAAATACTATGCCTTATTATAAATCTATAGCAATGAAGACAAGGCAAGAACAACCCAAAATAAGCCCATGCATTTATAGAGATTTACTGAATGTCAGAGATGGCATTGCAGCTCAGGGGGAACAAGATAAGACTTTCAACACGTAGAGCTAGGGAAACTGGCTACCCATATGGGAAAGAATTCAGATCCCTGCCTTATACCATATATAAAAACCTGTTTCTAATTAAAGAATGAGCTGCGGAAGCCAAAGTTTTACAAAATTAAGGAACTAAAAAGAAGCTGTGTTTATACTCTCAGGGAATACATTCTTAAAATTAAGGACTTCTATTCTCAAAAGATCATGGAAAATAAAGTCAAAAATTGGTGGATAATATGGGTAACATCGGAGAAGGCAATGGCACCCCATTCCAGTACTCTTGCCTGGAATATCCTATGGACAGAGGAGCCTGGTAGGCTGCAGACCATGGGGTCACTAAGAGTCAGACACTTCTGAGCGACTTCACTTTCACTTTTCACTTTCATGCATTGGAGAAGGAAATGGCAACCCACTCCAGTGTTCTTGCCTGGAGAATTCCAGGGACGGGGGAGCCTGGTAGGCCATCTATGGGGTCGCACAGAGTTGGACACTACTGATGTGACTTAGCAGCAGCAGCAGCATGGGTAACGTATAAACAATAGAAGATCTGATTCGGGGACCACAGGGAACTACCACTGCTCAACAGAAAGACAAACAAGCCAACAGGAGAGTGGGCAACAAACTTGAATAGACATTTTGCAGAAAACACATAAGGTACATTAAAAACAAAAATACTAAGCCACAATGTCTGGTAGAAGAATGTAAATGAAAACCACAACTTAATTTTAACAGATCTTCACTTAGATTGGCAAAGATTAAGAAGTATGCTAATACAAAGTTGTTGAGGATGTGGTGAGAATATAAACTGAGACAACCATTTTGACATTATCTCCTAAATCTGAACATTTGCAAATCCTGATTCAGCAATTCCACATTCATGTACATATCCTCAGATTTCAACTTATCACACCAAGAAGTATGCAAAAATATATTCACTGTAGCAATTTCCATAATACCAAAATGGAAAACCACCTAAATGTGCTTCTATAAGATAATGGATAAACAAATCCTGTCATATTCACCGAATGAGCTGTTACAGAGAAGTCACAATAAACTGTACCCACATAAAATAATACAAATGAAATTTGTATACATAGTGATGAATGAAAAAGGCATTCACAAGTTAAAAAACATATTATGCACTTTTATAAACATCCAAAACAAGCATGACTAAGTAATATCTTTGTGCATATATATATATGCACATGCAGGAGAACATCATACAACAGGAAAAAGACCAATGTGAACTTGAGGATGGCAGATGCCTTTGGTGGGGAATCAAGGGGGTGAGATGATATGATAAGGAGCACATAGGTAGCTGTAACAGTATTGGTCATGTTCAACATTTTTGGTCTGTGGATAGGTTCATTTTAGGATTGCATCTCTTTGGTAGGCACATAAATTGCATAGTTTTTAAATGAGGGGAGAGAAGAACAAAGGGGGAGAGAAATCCGACTAAAGACCATGACAGGTCTACCTTGGAAATATTAAACATTTGGTTCCAGACCATTGCAGTAAAAGTGGATATTGGCAAGTCTCACAAATTTTGGGCTTCCCAATACATATAAACATTATTTTTACATTATATTGTAGTCCATTAAGTATGCAATAGCATTGTGTCTAAACAAAGTATACATACCTTGATTTAAAATTGTTTTATTGTTAAGAAATGTCTAGCATCATCTGAGCCTTCAGTTAGTTGTAATCTTTTTGCTGGAGGTGGGTCTTGCATGGATATTGATGACTACTGCTGATGAGCTCAGTGGTTGCTGAAGGCTGGTGTTGCTGTGGCAATTTCTTAAAATAAGACAGCAATGAAGTTTGCCACATCAATTGACTCTTCCTTTCATGAACAATTTCTCTGTAGAATGCAATGTTGTTTGACAGCATTTTACCCACAGTAGAACTTCTTTCAAAACTGGAATCAATCCTCTCAAATCCTGCTGCTGCTTTATGAATTAAGCTTATGTAATATTCTAAGTCCTTTGTGGTCATTTCTACAAACTTCATAGCACCTTCACCAGTAGATTCTGTCTCAAGAAATCATGTTCTTTGCTCATCCATAAGAAGCAGCTACTCATCTGTTTAATTTTTATCATGTCATTGCAGCAATTCAGTCACATCTTCAGGCTCCACTTCTAATTCTAGTTCTCTTGCTATTTCCACCACATCTGCAGTTACTTTCTCCAAGGAGGTCTTGAACCCCTCATAGTCATCTATGAGGGTTGGAATCAACTGTTTTCCAAACTCCTGTTCGTGTTGATATTTGGACCTCTTCCCATGAATCATGGTTGTTCTTCACTTCACTTCAGTTCAGTTCAGTCGCTCAGTCGTGTCCGACTCTTTGAGACCCCATGAACTGCAGCATGCCAGGTCTCCCTGTCCATCACCAACTCCCGGAGTTCACTCAGACTCATGTCCATCAGTTGGTGATGCCATCCAGCCATCTCATCCCCGGTCATCCCATTCTCTTCCTGCTCCCAATCCCTTCCAGCATCAGAGTCTTTTCCAATGAGTCAACTCTTCGCATGAGGTGGCCAAAGTACTGGAGTTTCAGCTTTAGCATCATTCCTCCCAAAGAACACCCAGGGCTGATCTCTTTCAGAATGGACTGGTTAGATCTCCTTGCAGTCCAAGGGACTCTAAAATGGTGAACCCTTTCCAGAGGTTTTCAGTAAACTTTACCCAAATACATCTGAGGAATTACTATGGCAGCTATAGCCTTTTGAAATGGATTTCTTATATAATATGACTTGAAAGTTGAAACTTCTCCATGATCCATGGGGTACAAAATGAACAGTTTTAGAAGGCATGAAAGCAACATTAATCTTGTTGTAAATCTCCATTAGAGCTCTTGGCTGACCAGGTGAATTGTCAATAAGCAGTAATATTTTGATAGGAATCTTTCTTCTGAGTGGTAGGTCTCACCAGTGGGCCTAAAATTTTCAGTAAACCATGTTGTAAACAGATGTGCTGTCATCCAGGTTTCGTGGTTCCATTTATAGAGCACAGGCAGAGTAGATTTTGAGTAGTTCTTAAGAGCTCCACTATTTTCAAAATGATAAATGGTCATTGGCTTCAACAAGTCACCAGCTGTATTTGTCACTAACAATAGATGAGCCTGTCGTTTGAAGCTTTGAAGCTAAGCCTTAACTTCTCCTCTCTAGCTATGAAAGTCCTAGATGGCATCTTTTCCCAATATCAGGCTGTTTCATCAACACTGAAAATCTGTTGTGTTGTGTAGCCACTTACTTTAAACATCCTAAGCAGAACTGAGTAACTTGCTTTGGCTTTTGCATTAGCATTTGCTGCTTCGACTTCCACTTTTACATTATGGAGATGGCTTCTTTCCTTAAATCTCATAAACCAATCTCTGTTAGCATCAAACTTTTCTTCTGCACCTTCTGCACCTCTCTCAGCCTTCATAGAGAGTTAAAGAGAGTCAGAGCCTTGCTCTGGATTAGCTTTTGGCTTAAGGGAATGTTGTGGCTGGTTTGATCTTCTACTCAGACCACCAGAACTTCTCCATATCAGCCATAAGGCTACTTTGCTTCCTTATCATCATGTTCACTGGAGTAGAACTTTTAATTTCCTGTAAGAACTTCTTTCATTCACAACTTGGCTAACTGTTTGGTACAAGAGGCCTAGCTTTGGGCCTATCTCAGCTTTTGACATGCCTTCCTCACTCAGTTCAGTTTAGTTCAATTCAGTCACTCTGTCGTGTCTGACTTTTTGCAACCCCATGAACCACAGCACGTCAGGCCTCCCTGTCCATCACCAACTCCTGGAGCCCACCCAAACTCATGTCCATTGAGTCAGTGATGCCATCCAACCATCTCACCCTCTGGCATCCCCTTCTCCTCCTACCATCAATCTTTCCCAGCATCAGTCTTTTCAAATGAGTCAGCTCTTTGCATCAGGTGACCAATGTATTGGTGTTTCAGCTTCAACATCAGTCCTTCCAATGAACACCCAGGACTGATCTCCTTTAGGATGGACTGGTTGGATCTCCTTGCAGTCCAAGGGACTCTTAAGAGTTCCACAGTTCAAAAGCATCAGTTCTTCAGTGCTCAGCTTTCTTTATAGTCCAACTCTCACATCCATACACGACCATTGGAAAAACCATAGCCTTGACTAGACAGACCTTTGTTGACAGAGTAATGTCTCTGCTTTTTAATATACTATCTAGGTTGGTCAAAACTTTCCTTCCAAAGAGCAATCGTCTTTTAATTTCATGGCTGCTCTCACCATCTGCAGTGATTTTGGAGCCCAGAAAAATAAAGTCAGCCACTGTTTCCACTGTTTTCCCATCTATTTGCCATAAAGTGATGGGACCAGATGCCATGATCTTAGCTTTCTGAATGTTGAGGTTTAAGCCAGTTTTTTCGCTCTCTTCTTTCCCTTTCATCAAGAGGCTCTTTAGTTCTTCTCTACTTTGCTTAATCATTTCTAGCTTTTAGTTTAAAGTGAGAGATGTGTGACTCTTCCTTACATGTGAACATTTAAAGGCCATTTTAAAGCTATTAATTGGCCTAATATTTGTGTCTTAGGGGATAGGGAGGCCAGAGGAGAGGTGCAGAGACAGGAAACACACATTGGTGGGGCAGTCAGAACACAAACAACATTTATCAGTTAAGTTCCCTGTCTTAACTGGGAGCGTCTGTTGGCACCCAAAACAATTACAAGTGCAATATCAAAGACCATGAATCACAGGTTATTGTAAAAAATAATAACAAAAAGTTTGGAATACTGTGAGAATTACCAAAATGTGACACTCAGACATGAAGTGAGCAAATGCTGTTGCCAAAATGTTGCTGATAGACTTGCTCCATGCAGGCTTGCCACAAGCCTTCAATTTGTTAAAAAGAAAAAAAAAAAAAAAAAAGCAGTATCTGCAATGTATAACAAAGGGCAGCAAAAGTATGCTGATACTATTACTGAATTGTCTGCCTTCCTTGTATTGTCTTAGTTTTTGTTGGGACAGGGGCTTCTGTCCAAATCTCCCCAGAGTAAGGGAGCTCTTCAGAAATCATAACAAGAAAGACCTTGAAGGCCACCTCAGATGAGGGCTGCCACTCCTCCTGGGTAGATTGGCTCGTATCCATGAGGCTCCAGGTCTCTGCTCACAGTGCACCAGGTCTCCCCAGGCAGATGCCAAGGCGAGGCAGCGCACACAGAGTGGTGAAGGTCCAGCCAGACAAGACCCCAAAACACACATTCCAGGGTGAGGAGGGGACCTGGCCACCACCAATCTCCAGCTCTGGGCTGCACTGGGCCTGCTGGGACCTACATTATGTTTTCTATTTAAGGGCTCCTTGATGTTCTTCCTTGAAAAGTAGAATTTGAAATCATTTTGATTCTTAGAAATGTATATTCTTTTTTAATTTTAAACTTTTAAAACAGTTTTCTGTTTTTCTTATCTTTTTGAACCATCTTCTTGAGCAAACTATATTTTGTAACATACATAGTTCAATAATTAATATATTATAGTATTTGTTATGATGCTGAGACATTTTTACATACCTTTACAAGCCAAATCCTTTGTACTTGCTGGGGTTTTGTTTCTACTTATTTTTTAATCATCTGAAACTACTTCCTATGTTGCGATTTTCAATTTATTTCCAATTTTTTATTGTCCTGCTGTTGAGGTAAAATTCCTGTTCTATCCATTTTAAATGAGAAGAAATAGATTTAAAGCACTACTCACATTTTATACTTTCTTGAGTTGTGGAAATATTTTATGATTCTCTTTATTTAATAAATCCTTATTCCTGACTTCATACACAAGTTCTACATCTTACAGTTTAGTCAAAAAAATTAATGGCTCAAAACCTCAAGTTCTTCCTCTAGTAAGTGACATTAATTATCTATAGAGTTTCTGTAAGTCTTAAATGAGATAATACATACTCAGTACTTAAGAAATGTCACAGTGAGCTTTCAAAAAGAGCACTTACCCCTTTTATTCCAGACTCTAAGGATGCTTTACAGACCACAAGAATGCCTTCTCTCAGGTTACTTTAAAAAAGTTTGGAAATAATTTTGGGACATCCTGCATAGGTTTGGTAATACTAAGAAAGATCAGGCATTGTCTGCTCTCAGGGAACTCTCAAACTACAAAAAAGAGAGAATACACATTCTAACAAATAATAATTCCATATGATGTGTACTTGATTAAAATATGTAGCACAAAGAAGAATAGAGAAGAATAAGTGGTTCATCACTCTTGGGGGAGAGGAAAGTTGGGAATAATATAACCCACTTACCATGAGCAAATTGAGAAGAATGAACATAGGTTTCCCTACTCTTAAGAGGTGGAGAGGCGTAGAAAATTCCAGGTAAAGAAGCATCATGTGGAAAGCATATATATAAAACCATATAGCATAAAGATTTTCATATGATATAGAGTATTATAATATTGCAGTGAAACTTTAGGACTAGAAAGTAACTCAGCTGGTAAAGAATCCACCTGTAATGCAGGAAACCCCAGTTCAATTCCTAGATTGGGAAGATGCCCTGGAGAAGGGATAGGCCTACCCACTCCAGTATTCTTGGGCTTCCCTGGTGGCTCGACTGGTAAAGAATCTGCCTGCAATGTAGAAGACCTGGGTTTGATCCCTGGATTGGGAAGATCCTCTGGAGCAGGCATGGCAACCCACTGCGGTGTTCTTGCCTGGAGAATCCCCAAGAACAGAGAAGCCTAGTGGACTACATTTCATGTGGTCACAGTCAGACATAACTGAGAGTCTAAGCACAGCACAGAATAGATAAATATATGTAATCAAATACTTTTAGGATAGGAGTGTCCTGATATGTGTATTTTTTATTTTATCAAAAATTTAGGTTGTATAGATTTCAAATATTAATAAAGCCGTTTCTTTTGTTTGCCATGCATTTTTATTTATGTAAGCCTTTTTGTGAAAGTGAAAGTGGCATAAAGATATACACACTGACAGTAAAAAATATAAAACTGTACAGAAGAGTATAAAGTATAAAATTAAGGTCACCTTTCACCATCGTAGCTCCACTTGGAAATATTAATCTCTGTTAGGAATTTTTCATGCAGTCTCCTAAAGCTATTCAATGAATATGAATGTTTGTATTAGAATTCACCCTCTAGCAGTTTGAAGCAAATCATTTTTGGTTTTGTTTGGGTAATATGGTACTTTAAAATTTTTAAAACTAAATTTGAATTCATTTAAGTGTGAAATTCATCCTCCCTCTTACCACTGCTTCCAAATTTTTTTACTTAGCTGCAACAGATATTGATAACACTTGCCTGGTCTTTGAGGGACAGCGGTTGAATTGTGACCCTTCAGGCAAACATGTAAGATCAGAGTTTGAATGTGTGTGTGTGTGTGTGTGTGTGTGTGTTATGTATAAACCATGTTACACTTGCTATATTCCACCTTGCTGTTTTTTTTAATAAGTGTGTAAAGAACAGTTTTCATATCAGTACTTAAGAATTTGAGCATAAGAATTTACCTTATATTTTAAAAATAATTGTATGGTATCCTATTTTAAGAATATATCATCATCTATTATTTGTCATTATCCCTAAATAACAAATGTTATTTTCTTTTTCCTTATTATTATAACAATGTTGGAAGTAAGATTCTGTACAAATACATTCAGGCATTCATGTGAAAGCATTTGTAGATAAATGCATAGAGATAGATTTAATTGGAGCTTTGTGATGTTAACAATTTGTCTCTTTGATGTATTTTAACTTATGGTAAAGAGAAGCATGAAGGCAAATGAAAATCAAGAGACAGGATTATTAATGAAAGGGAAATGTCTCGACCTCAGCAGGCTGGTGTTCTTGGGCAAATATAGATTGAAATACAAGCTGAGATTTTAAGTCAAATAAATATCTTCTAGTTCATTACTGTCCAGATCCCAGTACCACCTGATGACAGATTGTGGTCTTGCCAACTTGGATATGCATCCAGCTAGATGCATTTTGGATGGCAAGTCCATTACATATGTCCCATCATCCTTTTGTCTCTGAGCCTAGGAGATGACCATAACCCAGAGAAGATGGGGCAAACAAACAGATCAAAC
Source organism: Oryx dammah (assembly GCF_014754425.2). Taxonomy (NCBI): domain Eukaryota; kingdom Metazoa; phylum Chordata; class Mammalia; order Artiodactyla; family Bovidae; genus Oryx; species Oryx dammah. The sequence goes on from NW_024070188.1 coordinate 65,324,975, forward strand.
AGTGTCAGGCCACTTGGGCCCAGTCGAGTTTGCTGTCTGCTTCTGAAGCAAAATAGCTCTCCCTACTAATAAAGAGGTGGTGTGCCTCTTTTTACTTTGGGAGTTGACAATGAATTGTTTTCAAAAAGTTTGTAGTGATTTAGGGTTAACCAAAACCTCTCAGCAATGTTTGGTATTGGCGCATTTACCCATCTGACAAGATAATGAGATTTCCCTAATTGTTCAAAAATGTTTAAATGTTAAATATGAATAAACTGAGAAAGCTCCGGGAGTTGTTGATGGACAGGGAAGCCAGGCGTGCTGCAGGCCATGGGGTTTCAAAGAGTCAGACACGACTGAGCGACTGAACTGAGCTGATGAATAAAGTTGAGATTCCTTTTCTGTATTCCTTTTCTGACCGTCTATATTTTTACCTCTACCTTTTATATACATAAATTATACACTTCAAGGGAGTTAATAATAACATTTATCAAAGCAAATATAGCTATTATTTATTGAACACTTACTCCATGCTGGGTGCTACAATAAATCTTTTGCTTGGATTATTTCATCTAATCTACAAAGCAGCATGAATTGTGTACCAAATTTATCCTTATTGTTGAAAAAAAGAGACGCTTTAGAGGGAAAAAATTTGCATGAGTAACCCACTCAGTGTCTCTGCCCTTTTTAATCTTGATATTCTTCCCCTCATGGCTTGTCTTTTTGAAAAAAAAATTACACATATTCTCTCTTAAATGTGGAAAGGTAGTCACTAATGTATTTGTTGTACAATGCTCTCCTTTTTTGACACTTTTTCTTTCTTGTTTTTAGTTTTTCATTGTATTTATTTATTCCACAGATGATTTAAACCTGTAGCTATACTAGAACCCCATGGTAAATCCTGGCTCACAAAGGTAGGCATGCAAGAAATGGATCTCATTATTTGTAGCTATTGGACGACACTGGCCCTATGACAGCTGATTGTATGGACAAGTACCTGAGATTGGGACATTCAGATTTTCTCTCCTGAAATTATAAATTTCAAATGAAAAAACTGGAAATTGTTGCAACTGAGTCAGTGGAGAAGGAAATGGCAACCCACTCCTGGAGAATCCCATGGGCAGAGGAGTCTGGAAGGCTGTAACCATGGGGTTGCAGGTGTCGGACACAACTTAGCAACTAAACCACCAAACCAGTCCTGTGAATGACAGTCTCTAAAAATTTCAAATCCTTTAGTCCTTCAATCCAGCTACTAATCTTTTTCATCAGTTAAAAGTTATCCCCAAATATCTTGTTTTTGATTTAAACACAGTATATGAGTCAACTTTATTGTTTACTACTCAAAGAATCTAAAAGGATACATTAACCACATTTATAAATCAGTGTTTTTCTTTGAAAGAGTTTATTTACTTACCTAAATTGTTTTGGGGCCCTTTCATTTGCTTATTTTAATTTTTAGCATGCTTTACTTTATTTCTTTAAAATCTGTGATCTGTTTTAAATATTATTTCTTGTAAGGAAATTTATATTGTTTCTTGGCTACTAAGTTTTCCCAATACTGCAACAAATATCCAAAATTTCTTTGCTTACTGAAATGTCATCTTATTAGACTCCAAATTCCCATGTATGTTTGGTGGCCTTCATTTCTAAAAAATTTGATTTATTTTTCTGATTATTTCTTCATTCATACCATATTGTTTGTAATGACATAAGCATATACATTTTCATGCCTGGCAATCTTACCTTAATCTCTTGTTTCCTATCTTTTTCTTTCAGTTTTTCTCGTCAGTTTATTTTTTCTAAATTAAATACAAGAATTATCTCCAAAGAGAGTTAAAGATAAATAAATACCTAAATACAAAATAAATAGGAGTTCACTGACATCTTCACAGAATTGAGACTTAATATCCATAGAAGAGTTCACTGTGTTTGACTTTTTAAGGAAATCTTTTGCATGTTTTATCATTTTCTAAAATGTAGGTTCAGTTACTTTTACTGTTTCCCTGTACATATTAAAGAGAATGGTCAAATAAATATGCTTCTACTTGCCCAATTTTTACCAGATATGCGGCATCAATTTTTACCCTTTGTATATTTTATTGAGCCTAGTTCTTGCTTCTCCATGATTGTATATGTTTAAACACTAAGTTTGGTTTATTGATTATCATTAACATAATATGATTAGTGAAAGTGAAAGTGATAGTCACTTGGTAAGGCCCTCCAGGCTCTTCTATCCATGGAATTCTCAAGGCAAGAATACTGGAGTGGGTTGCCATTTCCTACTCCAAAGGATCTTTCCAACCTAGGTATTGAACATGGGTCTCCTGCATTGCTGGCATATTCTTTACTGTCTGAGCGACCAGGGAAACCCTAATATGATTTAGGTTATCTTCTTTTCCTGGCCTAGCTTGTGTCTCCTTTTTATACATCAGTATTTTTAAAGCTGCCATGATTTTCTCTGTAAAGGCCTCTAGAGACATCATACAAAAAACCCTATGGAATGACATGGAAAACAAACTTCAGACTATCAAAAGCTAAAAGGGAAGCAGGAGGGAGACATATGAGTATGGGATTAATAGACACAAACTTCTATACATAAATGCCATTTCACTCCTCCTACTGTCTTGTTCAGGAAGCAACAGTTAGAACTGGACATGGAACAACAGATTGGTTCCAAAAGGTAAAGGAGTACATCAAGGCTGTATGCTATTACCCTGCTTCTTTAACTTCTATGCAGAGTACATCATGAGAAATGCTGGGCTGGATGAAGCACAAGCTGGAATCAAGATTGTTGGGAGAAATATCAATAACCTCAGATATGCAGATGACACCACCCTTATGGCAGAAAGCAAAGAACTAAAGAGCCTCTTGATGAAAGTGAAAGAAGAGAGTGAAGAGAGTGAAAAAGTTGGCTTAAAACTCAACGTTCAGAAAACTAAGATCATGGCATCTGGTCCCATCACTTCATGGCAAATAGATGGGGAAACAGTGGAAACAGTGGCTGACTTTATTTTGGGGGGCTCCAAAATCACTGCAGATGATAATGGCAGCCATGAAATTAAAAGACACTTACTCCTTGGAAGGAAAGTTATGACCAACCTAGAGAGCATATTCAAAAGCAGAGACATTACTTTGTCAACAAAGATCCATCTAGTCAAGGCTATGTTTTTTCCAGTGGTCATGTATGGATGTGAGAGTTGGACTATAAAGAAAGCTGAGCACAGAAGAATGGACATTTTTGAACTGTGGAACAAAGGACTCTTGAGAGTCTTTTGGCCTGCAAGGAGTCCAACCAGTCCTTCCTAAAGGAGATCAGTCCTGGGTGTTCATTGGTAGGACTGATGTTGAAACTGAAACTCCAATACTTTGGCCCCCTCATGCGAAGAGCTAACTCATTGGAAAAGACCCTGATGCTGGGAAAGATTGAGAGCAGGAGGAGAAGGGGACGACAGAGGGTGAGATGGCTGGATGGCATCACTGACTCAGTGGACATGGGTTTGGGTGGACTCTGGGAGTTGGTGATGGACAGGGAGGCCTGGTGTGCTGTGGTTCATGGGGTCGCAAAGAGTCAGAAACAACTGAGCAACTGCACTGAACTGAACCGTCTTGTTGGGGCATAGAAAAAGCAAGAGAATTCCAGAAAACATCTACTTCTTTTTCGTGGACTAGATTAAAGACTTTGGCTTTGTGGATCACAACAAAATGAAAAATTCTTAAAAAGATGGGAATACCATACCACCTACCACCTCCTGAGAGACCTGTATGCAGGTCAAGAAGCAACAGTTAGAACTAGACATGGAACAGACTGGTTCCAAATCAGGAAAGGAGTACGTCAAAGCCATATCTTATCACCTTGCTTATTTAACTTATATGCAGTGTACAACATGTGAAATGCCAGACTGGATGAAGCACAAACTGGAATCATGATTTCAGGGAGAAATATCAGTAACCTCAGATATGTTTCCCTTGTGGCTCAGTTGGTAAAGAATCCGCCTGCAATGTGGGAGACCTGGGTTCAATCCCTGGATTGGGAAGATCCCCTGGAGAAGGGAAAGGCTATCTACTCCAGTCTTCTCGCCTGGAGAATTCCATGGAATATATAGTTCATGGGGTCACAAAGAGTCAGTCACGACTGACTGATTTTCACTTCACTTACTCACATATATGCAGGTGACACCCCCTTTTTTGGCAAAAAGTGAAGAGGAACTGAAGAGCCTCTTGATGAAAGTGAAAGAGGAGAATGAAAAAGTTGGCTTAAGACTCAACATTCAAAAAACCAAGATCATGACATCCCATCACATTACTTTATGGCAAATAGATGGGGAAATGATGGAAGCAGTGATAGACTATTTTCTTGGCCTTCAAAATCACTGCAGATGGTGACTGGAGCCATGAAATTAAAAGACTCTTGCTCCTTGGAAGAAAAGCTATGACAATCCTAGATGGACAGGGAAGCCTGGCTTGCTGCAGTCCATGGGGTTGCAAAGAGTTGAACATTACTGAGTGACTGATGTTAACTGAGTTGAACTATACACAAAAAAGATAAACAAAAAGGATTCACTGTACAGTGCAGGGATTCAATATCTTGTAATAGCCTATAATGGAAAATAATCTGAAATCACTGAATCTCTTTGCTGTACACCTGAAACTAGTACAATATTGTAAACCAACTATACTTCAATGAAAAAAAGAAAATCCTGTGGACTGCCTTGCCATATTCAAAATAACTCGTTTCATTTCTTTCTTCCCCATTCATTTAGAATGGGTATGTTTTTATGGTATAGTTTCCCATCTGCTGATACACCATCCCATAAAATTTGCATGGTTATATTTAATATAAAAGCATGTAACACATGATAAAGTACTGCTGAATTTTAGGTGAAAAGCCCATAAACTATCTCACCTCTTTCAGATTATGATATGATTTTACCATAAAGTTTATTTAATCATTTCATTCTTTCTAGAAATTAAACTCTTCTGGCTCATTTAGCATTAAAAATAAGTGAACTGCGGAATGACTGGAGTGACACATATTTTTAGAGAAAGGTAGTCCATATAAGGAAATCAAAGAATGTGTTTCCTTATATAGGATGAGGTATTCTCTAATGCATAAGAGCTAGAAAATATTTTACTTTAGAGCCAAGAGCACCGTTTGGATAAAGGGTTCATAGAGGGCTTCAAGTAATGCACCACCTCCAAGACTGCACAAAGTCATTAGGCAGCCAACTTTCCTTAGAGATTTTGCTGCAAAGAACTTTTACTATTAGAAGATCATAAGCTAACCATAGGGAGGAGGGAAGAAATGCAGCCTTTGAAAAGGATAATGAAGATCTTTTAAAGCAAGGTTTCCAAACAGGCAGACAATGACAAAGCAAGATTGCTTGCTGAATAGGGTACAGTTCTGCTGTATTACCTAAACATGCACACGTGCACACACACACAATTTATTTATCTAGTTTGATGGGCTTCTTAAAATTTAAAAAATTTTACACATTGTTCAGATGAATTTGACCACCAAATCCTTTACAATCTGTTTTGCTTTGCATTCTCAGAGGACTTTGATCCTCTATCCATTTTATATCTGTTTCATGTTTCAGATTGTCTTTTACAGTGTCTGTCTCCTCCATGGGCCATTATCTCTGAGGACAGATTGCTATATTACTTCAGCACTTAGAGGAGAATCTGAAATTCTAAAACTCTAGACACTACAATTTTTAAATTTTCACAGGGAAGCCTTTAAGGTCACTTGAAATGTTTATTTCAGAACATGTTAAACTTAGAGCCATAGTGATATTCCTGATACTTTAAAGCTAACACTGCTGGATTTCTTCCTGTAATTATGTTGCTTAAAAGTATAAGATATGGTATCAGTCTTCTAATCACATTGTTGAGAACCCCTCTATTAAAAGAATGGTTTGAGCTATAGATACTCTATACCTTAAAAGCTACTATGAATGACTTAAAGTTATCTTGTTTAGATACATGTGATAGTCACATATTACCTAGGTACTAGAAATTCAAAAATAATTAAAGTTTTTTGCTCGCAGAAGCTAGGCTTTATTATATTGTACTATAAATAACTATAATTTACTTTTGCTACTTTTTGAACTCAGTTGTAAAACTGAACATATACTAATTTTGCACATCTGCTCCCAGGTGAAATTAAACAAAAATGTATCAAAGTGATCACTCAACTGATGACTTTAGATGAGTGTAATTTTATGTAAATTCTAAAAGATTTAGTAATTAAGAATGAATTGATTTCAACTCATTCTTCTTTTGCTCTTAATTGTTACAACAGTTTAATTCCAAACATGATAAAATGGCATCTTTCCCTGATATACCTGCATGCTTTATAAAGTTTGTTCAGAGTTTAGGTAGACTAAGAAATAAAGGGGGAAATATTGACAAAAATCACGTTTTATTAGAAAATTGCATTTCTGTGTCAGGAACATTGAATTTATTTATTCATGAAATAAGTTATAGCAACATCAACCTACTCTAATCAAATCCTACATTAAACAGGAAAACTGCCCTTGAAGGAGTAATTCAAACTATGAAGAAAAAAAAATAGAACTATATTATTTTTAATTTATAAAATATCCCAGTTATCAGTATTAGATACATATGATCATAATAATTAATAATTGCTATTAATGTTGAATGCTCAGTTGCTCCAGTCATGTTCAACTCTTTGCGACCCTATAGACTGTAGCCAACCAGGCTCCTCTGTCTATAGGATTCTCCAGGCAAGAATGCTGGAGTGGGTTGCCACTTCCTTCTCCAGGGATCTTCCCAACCCAGAGATTGAACCCATGTCTCCTGCATCTCCTGCATTGCAGGAAGATTCTTTACCCAGTGAGTCACCTGGGAAGCCCATTAATGTCAAACATATAGTCTTAAAGTGCTTTTTTAAAGCATCTAGTTTGGTTCTTAAATCATATATCACTGTAAGCAAAATTAAATATCTCCATGCTAGAACTGAGGCCAATAAAACACCAAAAATTGAAGTAATCAAGGAAGTACAGTTATTAAATGAATTAATATTACAAACTACTTACTTGACTGCCTTCTCCACTATACTATAATCTGCATGAAATATGGAAGTTAAGTTTTAAAAATTATCAGGAATATAAACAAATAAAAGCATATATCCATCCCAGAACAATAGAAAGAAAAACAAAAGTAAGCAAATGGGACCCACTTAAACTCAAAAGCTTTTGCACAGCAAAGGAAACAATAAACAAAACCAAAAGACAACCCACAAATTGGGAGAAAATAGTTTCAGTAATGTGACTGACAAGGAATTAGTCTCTAAACTTTATAAGATGCTCATGAGGCTTAACATCATCACAACAAACAACCCAATCAAAAAATGGGCAAAGATGTAAATAGATGTTTCTGCAAAGAAGACATACAGATGGCCAAGAGGCCCATGTAAAGATGCTCAACATTGTTAATTATCAGACAAATACAATCAAAACTACAATGAGATATGACCTCCTACCAGGCTCCTCTGTCCATGGGATTTTCCAGATAAGAGTACTGGAGTGGGGTGCCATTGCATTTTCTGATAAAAAAAGTCTACAAAATATAAATGCTGGAGAAAGTGTGGAGAGAAGGGTACCCTCCTACACAGTTGGTGGGAACGTAAATTTGTACAGCCAATTTACAATATGGAGAACATATTGTACATATGAAGAACAATATGGAGATTCTTTAAAAAATACTAAAAATAGAGCAGCCTATGACCATGCAATCCAATCCTAAGAATATACACAGAGAAAAGCATGATCTGAAGGCATACATGTATGCCAGTGTTCATTGCAGCATTATTTATAATAGATAAGATGTGGAAGCAAACTAAATGCCCATTGACAGAGGAATGGATAAAGATGTGGTATATATGTAAAATGGACTACTCAGCCATAAAAACATGAAATAATGTTATTTTCAGCAACATGGATGGACCCAGAGATTGTCATAATGAGTAATGTAAGTCAGACAGAATAGGAGAAATATCGTATGACATCCCTTATATGTGGAATCTAAAAAGAAACAAATGAAGTTAACAAAACAGAAATAGACTCACAAACTTAAAGAATGAATTTATGTCTTCCAGAGGCAAGATTAAGAAGAACGGGTAGTTAGAGAATTTGGGATCCACATGTACACGTTGCTATATTTAAAATGGATAACCAATAAGTTCCTATTGTATAGCACAGGGAACTCTGCTCAATGTTATGTGGCAACATGGGCGGGAAGGGGCTTGGAGGATCTAAGAAACGTAAGAGACTTGGGTTCGATCCCTGGGTCAGGAAGATGCCCTGGAGGAAGGCATGGTAACCCACTCCACTTTTCTTACGTGGGGAATCCCATAAACACAGGAATCTGGCAGGCTGCAGTCAATGGAGTGACAAATAGTTGGACATCACTAAAGAAACTGAGCATGCACACACTCCCCATAGAGATATATATATCAGTGGAATTCGGTGAAAGTCAATGGAGAACTTTTTACTGTAAAGATAATACTAAAGTATGAATCTATTCCATAATGCAAGTATAACTATATGTTTATTTCTTTGGACATATGATCTCAGTGAGACAGAATAACATGCTTGATACTTCTCCAGGGAATGAAGTTATTCCACAGGAAAGATTATCAAAATAAAATTATGATATTTGGCATATTTGTCATTGCTTTGATGGAACCTATTCATGATAGGAGGGGAGAAAGACACACACACTTCTAATACTAATATCATCCTATTGCTTCAATTCATCTTAAAAGTGTCAGTAACAAAAGCAGAATTTATTCTGCTTTAATTTATTTTAAATATCTTTTTAAAAGGCAATGGCAACCCACTCCAGTACTCTTGCCTGGAGAATCCCAGGGACAGAGGAGCCGAGTGGGCTGCCATCTATGGGGTCACACAGAATCGGACACGACTGAAGCGACAGCAGCATAGTGTTTAAATTGCAAATCATACTTGCATAAACTATAAAGGGGAAAACAAATGCATGCATACATGCATAAATAAGTATATAAAGTTCAAAATTATGCCATCTACAAATAATTGGAAAAGGAGTACATCAAGGTTGTATATTGTCATCCTGCTTATTTAAATTCCATGCAGAGTACATTAAACAAAATGCCAGCCTGGATGAATCACAAGCTGGAATCAAGATTGCCTGGGGAAATATCAACAACTTCAGATATAGTGACAGATGATACCACCCTAATGGTAGAAAGTGAAGGAACTATATAGCCTCCTGAAGGTGAAAGACGAGCGTGAAAAACCTAGATTGAAATGCAACATTCAAAAAACCAAGATCATGGCATCCAGTCCCATCACTTCATGGCAAATAGAAGGGGAAACAATGGAAACAGTGACAGATTTTCTTTCCAAAATTACTGAGGACAGTGACTGAAGCTATGAATTTAAAAGGCACTTGCTCTTTGGAAGAAAAGCTATGACAAACTTAAACAGTATATTAAAAAAGTAGAGACATAACTTTGCCAACAAAGTTTCATATGGTCAAAGCTATGGTTTTTCCAGTAGTCATGTATGGATGTGAGAGTTGGGCCATAAAGAAAAAGGCTGAGCACCGAAGAATCAATGCTTTCAAATTGTAGTGCCGGAGAAGACTCCTGAGAGTCCTTTGGACTGCAAGGAGATCAAACCAGTCAATCTTAAAGGAAATGAACCCTGAATATTCATTGGAAAGACTGATGCTGAAGCTCCAATCCTTTGGCCATCTGATGTGGAGTCAAATCATTGGAAAAGATCATGATGTTGGGAAAGACTGAGGGCAAGAAGAGAAGTGGGTGACAGAGGATGAAATGGTTGGATGGCATCACTGACTCAATGGACATGAGTTTGAGCAAACTCTGGGAGATACTGAAGGACAAGGAAGCCTGGAGTCCTTTAGTCCACAGGGTTCCAAAGGGTCAGACACAACTTAGCATTTGAACAACAACAACAACAAATAACCTGGTTCAATATATTATTAACATGAATATAAAATATGCTCTATAGGCATAAAGAGATTTTATACTCTGAGTTATACTATTAGTATAGTTCAGTTGCTCAGTTGTGTCTGACTACATAATATAGTTATACTATATTTATAATATAATACAGTATGAAACTATAATATACTATATTTATATTTAGGAAATATATTTTAATTTTACTTTAATGACTAATAAACAACCTGAACTGAATCTGAAGAGAATCAGAAACTTACCTCTACCTCAAAAGAACTGGCTTCTACCTCAAAATAAATAATTTCTGAAAGATCCTTTTAATATTAACAAAACTAATTCAGTCTCTTAATGGTTTTCATAAGGAAAGAAAGTGAAGTCGCTCAGTCATGTCCAACTCTGCGACATCATGGACTGTAGCCTGCCAGGCTCCTCTGTCCATGGAATTTTCCAGGCAAGAATACTGGAGTGGATTGCCATTTCCTTATTATGGTTTTCATAATAGGGTTTTAACTACTTTTATAGTATTTACTAAATATTGTTATAAGTAATAACATGATTGCCACTGTTATTGCTTTCTACCTCTTCCATTTAACTTATTTTCCAGTTGTGTTGCTTAGATTATTACTGCTTTATTAAAATAATATAGACCATGTGGTCTATAAACATTATTCCTTAGTAATTTCACTATTTAATATTTAATGTTTATTAAAGGTAGTTTTTATCAGTGCTTTTTGTGTATTAAGTTGTCGTGTAAATTTAATTTAATTTTCAAATAAAGGTAGAATCACATTCAATATTAAGAAATAATGCAGACTTTTGGATCACATCCATTCTGACTGGTGTGAAATGGTACATCATTGTGGTCTTGATTTGCATTTCTCTGATGAGTGATATTGAGCATCTTTTCATGTGTTTGTTAGCCATCTGTATGTCTTCTTTG